>NW_025728858.1:0-44302 GCF_021461385.2 Schistocerca piceifrons
CATTTTGCTTTTCCCGCGATAATGCTGCCGCGTGGCTTGAGCGCTTGAGATGCACGATCCACAAGAATGTGTAGCTGGATTTCCCTTGAGAAGGACCGAGAACGCAGCACTCGCGGGTCCCCACTAGGACGCTCGCATCATGTTCTACAGACTAGCGTCGGCCTGGCCTCACAAGTTGCTGGGTCCGGGTGCCTCCGAGGCACTGAACTTCAACGACAAGGAGTGCTGCCTATCGTTGCAACAGCTGCAGCAGCACCGCAATCAACTGGGCCGGCAGTGCACGTGTAGCAACAGAACACGTTATCCAGGAAGTACAGTGTCTCTACGTCTAATATTGGGTAAGGTGTTTACCCAGTTTCCAGGACAAGCGGTGCACCCGTGCCTCGGTAGCGCAGTAGGCAGCGCGTAAGTCTCATAATCTTAAGGTCGTGAGTTCGATCCTCACCCGGGGCATTTAATTTTCTGTGACATGGTGGTGCTGTTGCTAGGGCGCCAACGTATTTCTTGTTTGTTATCCACAGCGTTTCAACGCTTCAGCGGGAAAATGTTTACTTCCTGTTATTGCTACTTACAGCTTCCCTTTTCCTCTTCTCCCAGCAGAGCATGAAGCCAAAAGCATTGCTCTGCGACGTTTGAGGTGCGCGCCTTGCCAGTCAGTATGTGCACAGATGCTCGCAAAGAGAGGGGGGCGCCGACGCGGCACTCGACACGAAATGCGACAAGCGACCGTACGAACGGTCGAACGAAACGGCCACATCCGGTGTGGTCTAGTGGCTAGGATACCTGGCTTTCACCCAGGAGGCCCGGGTTCGATTCCCGGTACCGGAACGGAATTTTTTCCACACGAATCGTGACAAGTTTGAGCTGTCCGAGCGGCCGTTTCCCGTCCTGCTCGCAATATAGCTACTGTTTCGTGACCGTCAGCAGAATATAGACTAGGGAAGCAGACACACGACGACCATAGAAATGGTGTGCGGCTTCATGCCACCTGTTTCCAGCGTAGGGCTGAGCAACTGCATCTGCCGAGGCCCGTTAGCTCAGTTGGTTAGAGCGTCGTGCTAATAACGCGAAGGTCGTGGGTTCGATCCCCCCACGGGCCACTACTCTTTTCCTACTACGAAAAGGCGGCGCCGATTTCAGCTGGCGAGTGTGGTGACCAAAAGATCATCACCCTGCGTGGAAGTTGATAGAGGATCCGAACCCGACTCGTCGGGGAGCGCTACAGCATTCACTCGGCAATGGCCATAATATCTTGAATACACTGGTTCTCAACCGATAAAGAGAAAATGAAAGAAAATGTCCGATTGCCGATGCGTAACAACTTTGGCCCTTGTCAGTACTTGGGCGGGTGAGCGCATGGGAACACAGGGCGCTATTGGCACTTTTACTTCCTATTTTTGTTTCTCCTTTCTTTTCGGAGCTACAGCCCGATTCGGTCAGGGAGACGCCACCGTGAAATGAAGGGGGCGTGCTGTGTGTCCATCGCCTCGCCTCTCCTTACCTCTCTCAGTCGTTTCTCGTGCTTGTCGTTTTGATATAGGCCGATTTGAGAGCGTCAGCTCTCGCGTCAGCCGAGCAAAGTCGAGACAAGTCGAGACACACTAAGGGCTGGTATGCAGCGAGTAAGAGGGCGAAAAAACAATAATTTAAGAGCGCGTGGCAAAAGTACTCATACGCGAAATTAAAAGCCTGCTGCGGTGGCCGGGAATCGAACCCGGATCAACTGCTTGGAACGCAACTATGCTGACCATTACACCACCACCGCACAAGCGAGCGCCGCGCGTCCGCGCTGTGTCGGCTTCCCGCCAGTCGGCAGCGGCCGAAGGTGATCGTACCTGGCAGGCGCATTTCGAGGCAGGCTAGGGGAGCACATCCAGACGCATTCGGACAGCGTATCCGCGCACATTTCGCATCCTTTGGCAAGAGTTGGGCGCCGGCAACGCAAGAGTACGCAGAGGACCGCGTTCTGGCGGCATTTTTAAGCAGAGCAGTGCAGTGCAGTGCAGGATTCAGCGTCTGCAGCATCTTTTCCACAGAATGCTACGGCGCTTGACGGCAGTCCCACTTTCCCTTGAGACATCTGCTCGGCAAGCAGCGTCAAGTTACCGCTGGCCCGAGCATCGGTGGTTCAGTGGTAGAATGCTCGCCTGCCACGCGGGCGGCCCGGGTTCGATTCCCGGCCGATGCATCATTTTGCTTTTCCCGCGATAATGCTGCCGCGTGGCTTGAGCGCTTGAGATGCACGATCCACAAGAATGTGTAGCTGGATTTCCCTTGAGAAGGACCGAGAACGCAGCACTCGCGGGTCCCCACTAGGACGCTCGCATCATGTTCTACAGACTAGCGTCGGCCTGGCCTCACAAGTTGCTGGGTCCGGGTGCCTCCGAGGCACTGAACTTCAACGACAAGGAGTGCTGCCTATCGTTGCAACAGCTGCAGCAGCACCGCAATCAACTGGGCCGGCAGTGCACGTGTAGCAACAGAACACGTTATCCAGGAAGTACAGTGTCTCTACGTCTAATATTGGGTAAGGTGTTTACCCAGTTTCCAGGACAAGCGGTGCACCCGTGCCTCGGTAGCGCAGTAGGCAGCGCGTAAGTCTCATAATCTTAAGGTCGTGAGTTCGATCCTCACCCGGGGCATTTAATTTTCTGTGACATGGTGGTGCTGTTGCTAGGGCGCCAACGTATTTCTTGTTTGTTATCCACAGCGTTTCAACGCTTCAGCGGGAAAATGTTTACTTCCTGTTATTGCTACTTACAGCTTCCCTTTTCCTCTTCTCCCAGCAGAGCATGAAGCCAAAAGCATTGCTCTGCGACGTTTGAGGTGCGCGCCTTGCCAGTCAGTATGTGCACAGATGCTCGCAAAGAGAGGGGGGCGCCGACGCGGCACTCGACACGAAATGCGACAAGCGACCGTACGAACGGTCGAACGAAACGGCCACATCCGGTGTGGTCTAGTGGCTAGGATACCTGGCTTTCACCCAGGAGGCCCGGGTTCGATTCCCGGTACCGGAACGGAATTTTTTCCACACGAATCGTGACAAGTTTGAGCTGTCCGAGCGGCCGTTTCCCGTCCTGCTCGCAATATAGCTACTGTTTCGTGACCGTCAGCAGAATATAGACTAGGGAAGCAGACACACGACGACCATAGAAATGGTGTGCGGCTTCATGCCACCTGTTTCCAGCGTAGGGCTGAGCAACTGCATCTGCCGAGGCCCGTTAGCTCAGTTGGTTAGAGCGTCGTGCTAATAACGCGAAGGTCGTGGGTTCGATCCCCCCACGGGCCACTACTCTTTTCCTACTACGAAAAGGCGGCGCCGATTTCAGCTGGCGAGTGTGGTGACCAAAAGATCATCACCCTGCGTGGAAGTTGATAGAGGATCCGAACCCGACTCGTCGGGGAGCGCTACAGCATTCACTCGGCAATGGCCATAATATCTTGAATACACTGGTTCTCAACCGATAAAGAGAAAATGAAAGAAAATGTCCGATTGCCGATGCGTAACAACTTTGGCCCTTGTCAGTACTTGGGCGGGTGAGCGCATGGGAACACAGGGCGCTATTGGCACTTTTACTTCCTATTTTTGTTTCTCCTTTCTTTTCGGAGCTACAGCCCGATTCGGTCAGGGAGACGCCACCGTGAAATGAAGGGGGCGTGCTGTGTGTCCATCGCCTCGCCTCTCCTTACCTCTCTCAGTCGTTTCTCGTGCTTGTCGTTTTGATATAGGCCGATTTGAGAGCGTCAGCTCTCGCGTCAGCCGAGCAAAGTCGAGACAAGTCGAGACACACTAAGGGCTGGTATGCAGCGAGTAAGAGGGCGAAAAAACAATAATTTAAGAGCGCGTGGCAAAAGTACTCATACGCGAAATTAAAAGCCTGCTGCGGTGGCCGGGAATCGAACCCGGATCAACTGCTTGGAACGCAACTATGCTGACCATTACACCACCACCGCACAAGCGAGCGCCGCGCGTCCGCGCTGTGTCGGCTTCCCGCCAGTCGGCAGCGGCCGAAGGTGATCGTACCTGGCAGGCGCATTTCGAGGCAGGCTAGGGGAGCACATCCAGACGCATTCGGACAGCGTATCCGCGCACATTTCGCATCCTTTGGCAAGAGTTGGGCGCCGGCAACGCAAGAGTACGCAGAGGACCGCGTTCTGGCGGCATTTTTAAGCAGAGCAGTGCAGTGCAGGATTCAGCGTCTGCAGCATCTTTTCCACAGAATGCTACGGCGCTTGACGGCAGTCCCACTTTCCCTTGAGACATCTGCTCGGCAAGCAGCGTCAAGTTACCGCTGGCCCGAGCATCGGTGGTTCAGTGGTAGAATGCTCGCCTGCCACGCGGGCGGCCCGGGTTCGATTCCCGGCCGATGCATCATTTTGCTTTTCCCGCGATAATGCTGCCGCGTGGCTTGAGCGCTTGAGATGCACGATCCACAAGAATGTGTAGCTGGATTTCCCTTGAGAAGGACCGAGAACGCAGCACTCGCGGGTCCCCACTAGGACGCTCGCATCATGTTCTACAGACTAGCGTCGGCCTGGCCTCACAAGTTGCTGGGTCCGGGTGCCTCCGAGGCACTGAACTTCAACGACAAGGAGTGCTGCCTATCGTTGCAACAGCTGCAGCAGCACCGCAATCAACTGGGCCGGCAGTGCACGTGTAGCAACAGAACACGTTATCCAGGAAGTACAGTGTCTCTACGTCTAATATTGGGTAAGGTGTTTACCCAGTTTCCAGGACAAGCGGTGCACCCGTGCCTCGGTAGCGCAGTAGGCAGCGCGTAAGTCTCATAATCTTAAGGTCGTGAGTTCGATCCTCACCCGGGGCATTTAATTTTCTGTGACATGGTGGTGCTGTTGCTAGGGCGCCAACGTATTTCTTGTTTGTTATCCACAGCGTTTCAACGCTTCAGCGGGAAAATGTTTACTTCCTGTTATTGCTACTTACAGCTTCCCTTTTCCTCTTCTCCCAGCAGAGCATGAAGCCAAAAGCATTGCTCTGCGACGTTTGAGGTGCGCGCCTTGCCAGTCAGTATGTGCACAGATGCTCGCAAAGAGAGGGGGGCGCCGACGCGGCACTCGACACGAAATGCGACAAGCGACCGTACGAACGGTCGAACGAAACGGCCACATCCGGTGTGGTCTAGTGGCTAGGATACCTGGCTTTCACCCAGGAGGCCCGGGTTCGATTCCCGGTACCGGAACGGAATTTTTTCCACACGAATCGTGACAAGTTTGAGCTGTCCGAGCGGCCGTTTCCCGTCCTGCTCGCAATATAGCTACTGTTTCGTGACCGTCAGCAGAATATAGACTAGGGAAGCAGACACACGACGACCATAGAAATGGTGTGCGGCTTCATGCCACCTGTTTCCAGCGTAGGGCTGAGCAACTGCATCTGCCGAGGCCCGTTAGCTCAGTTGGTTAGAGCGTCGTGCTAATAACGCGAAGGTCGTGGGTTCGATCCCCCCACGGGCCACTACTCTTTTCCTACTACGAAAAGGCGGCGCCGATTTCAGCTGGCGAGTGTGGTGACCAAAAGATCATCACCCTGCGTGGAAGTTGATAGAGGATCCGAACCCGACTCGTCGGGGAGCGCTACAGCATTCACTCGGCAATGGCCATAATATCTTGAATACACTGGTTCTCAACCGATAAAGAGAAAATGAAAGAAAATGTCCGATTGCCGATGCGTAACAACTTTGGCCCTTGTCAGTACTTGGGCGGGTGAGCGCATGGGAACACAGGGCGCTATTGGCACTTTTACTTCCTATTTTTGTTTCTCCTTTCTTTTCGGAGCTACAGCCCGATTCGGTCAGGGAGACGCCACCGTGAAATGAAGGGGGCGTGCTGTGTGTCCATCGCCTCGCCTCTCCTTACCTCTCTCAGTCGTTTCTCGTGCTTGTCGTTTTGATATAGGCCGATTTGAGAGCGTCAGCTCTCGCGTCAGCCGAGCAAAGTCGAGACAAGTCGAGACACACTAAGGGCTGGTATGCAGCGAGTAAGAGGGCGAAAAAACAATAATTTAAGAGCGCGTGGCAAAAGTACTCATACGCGAAATTAAAAGCCTGCTGCGGTGGCCGGGAATCGAACCCGGATCAACTGCTTGGAACGCAACTATGCTGACCATTACACCACCACCGCACAAGCGAGCGCCGCGCGTCCGCGCTGTGTCGGCTTCCCGCCAGTCGGCAGCGGCCGAAGGTGATCGTACCTGGCAGGCGCATTTCGAGGCAGGCTAGGGGAGCACATCCAGACGCATTCGGACAGCGTATCCGCGCACATTTCGCATCCTTTGGCAAGAGTTGGGCGCCGGCAACGCAAGAGTACGCAGAGGACCGCGTTCTGGCGGCATTTTTAAGCAGAGCAGTGCAGTGCAGTGCAGGATTCAGCGTCTGCAGCATCTTTTCCACAGAATGCTACGGCGCTTGACGGCAGTCCCACTTTCCCTTGAGACATCTGCTCGGCAAGCAGCGTCAAGTTACCGCTGGCCCGAGCATCGGTGGTTCAGTGGTAGAATGCTCGCCTGCCACGCGGGCGGCCCGGGTTCGATTCCCGGCCGATGCATCATTTTGCTTTTCCCGCGATAATGCTGCCGCGTGGCTTGAGCGCTTGAGATGCACGATCCACAAGAATGTGTAGCTGGATTTCCCTTGAGAAGGACCGAGAACGCAGCACTCGCGGGTCCCCACTAGGACGCTCGCATCATGTTCTACAGACTAGCGTCGGCCTGGCCTCACAAGTTGCTGGGTCCGGGTGCCTCCGAGGCACTGAACTTCAACGACAAGGAGTGCTGCCTATCGTTGCAACAGCTGCAGCAGCACCGCAATCAACTGGGCCGGCAGTGCACGTGTAGCAACAGAACACGTTATCCAGGAAGTACAGTGTCTCTACGTCTAATATTGGGTAAGGTGTTTACCCAGTTTCCAGGACAAGCGGTGCACCCGTGCCTCGGTAGCGCAGTAGGCAGCGCGTAAGTCTCATAATCTTAAGGTCGTGAGTTCGATCCTCACCCGGGGCATTTAATTTTCTGTGACATGGTGGTGCTGTTGCTAGGGCGCCAACGTATTTCTTGTTTGTTATCCACAGCGTTTCAACGCTTCAGCGGGAAAATGTTTACTTCCTGTTATTGCTACTTACAGCTTCCCTTTTCCTCTTCTCCCAGCAGAGCATGAAGCCAAAAGCATTGCTCTGCGACGTTTGAGGTGCGCGCCTTGCCAGTCAGTATGTGCACAGATGCTCGCAAAGAGAGGGGGGCGCCGACGCGGCACTCGACACGAAATGCGACAAGCGACCGTACGAACGGTCGAACGAAACGGCCACATCCGGTGTGGTCTAGTGGCTAGGATACCTGGCTTTCACCCAGGAGGCCCGGGTTCGATTCCCGGTACCGGAACGGAATTTTTTCCACACGAATCGTGACAAGTTTGAGCTGTCCGAGCGGCCGTTTCCCGTCCTGCTCGCAATATAGCTACTGTTTCGTGACCGTCAGCAGAATATAGACTAGGGAAGCAGACACACGACGACCATAGAAATGGTGTGCGGCTTCATGCCACCTGTTTCCAGCGTAGGGCTGAGCAACTGCATCTGCCGAGGCCCGTTAGCTCAGTTGGTTAGAGCGTCGTGCTAATAACGCGAAGGTCGTGGGTTCGATCCCCCCACGGGCCACTACTCTTTTCCTACTACGAAAAGGCGGCGCCGATTTCAGCTGGCGAGTGTGGTGACCAAAAGATCATCACCCTGCGTGGAAGTTGATAGAGGATCCGAACCCGACTCGTCGGGGAGCGCTACAGCATTCACTCGGCAATGGCCATAATATCTTGAATACACTGGTTCTCAACCGATAAAGAGAAAATGAAAGAAAATGTCCGATTGCCGATGCGTAACAACTTTGGCCCTTGTCAGTACTTGGGCGGGTGAGCGCATGGGAACACAGGGCGCTATTGGCACTTTTACTTCCTATTTTTGTTTCTCCTTTCTTTTCGGAGCTACAGCCCGATTCGGTCAGGGAGACGCCACCGTGAAATGAAGGGGGCGTGCTGTGTGTCCATCGCCTCGCCTCTCCTTACCTCTCTCAGTCGTTTCTCGTGCTTGTCGTTTTGATATAGGCCGATTTGAGAGCGTCAGCTCTCGCGTCAGCCGAGCAAAGTCGAGACAAGTCGAGACACACTAAGGGCTGGTATGCAGCGAGTAAGAGGGCGAAAAAACAATAATTTAAGAGCGCGTGGCAAAAGTACTCATACGCGAAATTAAAAGCCTGCTGCGGTGGCCGGGAATCGAACCCGGATCAACTGCTTGGAACGCAACTATGCTGACCATTACACCACCACCGCACAAGCGAGCGCCGCGCGTCCGCGCTGTGTCGGCTTCCCGCCAGTCGGCAGCGGCCGAAGGTGATCGTACCTGGCAGGCGCATTTCGAGGCAGGCTAGGGGAGCACATCCAGACGCATTCGGACAGCGTATCCGCGCACATTTCGCATCCTTTGGCAAGAGTTGGGCGCCGGCAACGCAAGAGTACGCAGAGGACCGCGTTCTGGCGGCATTTTTAAGCAGAGCAGTGCAGTGCAGGATTCAGCGTCTGCAGCATCTTTTCCACAGAATGCTACGGCGCTTGACGGCAGTCCCACTTTCCCTTGAGACATCTGCTCGGCAAGCAGCGTCAAGTTACCGCTGGCCCGAGCATCGGTGGTTCAGTGGTAGAATGCTCGCCTGCCACGCGGGCGGCCCGGGTTCGATTCCCGGCCGATGCATCATTTTGCTTTTCCCGCGATAATGCTGCCGCGTGGCTTGAGCGCTTGAGATGCACGATCCACAAGAATGTGTAGCTGGATTTCCCTTGAGAAGGACCGAGAACGCAGCACTCGCGGGTCCCCACTAGGACGCTCGCATCATGTTCTACAGACTAGCGTCGGCCTGGCCTCACAAGTTGCTGGGTCCGGGTGCCTCCGAGGCACTGAACTTCAACGACAAGGAGTGCTGCCTATCGTTGCAACAGCTGCAGCAGCACCGCAATCAACTGGGCCGGCAGTGCACGTGTAGCAACAGAACACGTTATCCAGGAAGTACAGTGTCTCTACGTCTAATATTGGGTAAGGTGTTTACCCAGTTTCCAGGACAAGCGGTGCACCCGTGCCTCGGTAGCGCAGTAGGCAGCGCGTAAGTCTCATAATCTTAAGGTCGTGAGTTCGATCCTCACCCGGGGCATTTAATTTTCTGTGACATGGTGGTGCTGTTGCTAGGGCGCCAACGTATTTCTTGTTTGTTATCCACAGCGTTTCAACGCTTCAGCGGGAAAATGTTTACTTCCTGTTATTGCTACTTACAGCTTCCCTTTTCCTCTTCTCCCAGCAGAGCATGAAGCCAAAAGCATTGCTCTGCGACGTTTGAGGTGCGCGCCTTGCCAGTCAGTATGTGCACAGATGCTCGCAAAGAGAGGGGGGCGCCGACGCGGCACTCGACACGAAATGCGACAAGCGACCGTACGAACGGTCGAACGAAACGGCCACATCCGGTGTGGTCTAGTGGCTAGGATACCTGGCTTTCACCCAGGAGGCCCGGGTTCGATTCCCGGTACCGGAACGGAATTTTTTCCACACGAATCGTGACAAGTTTGAGCTGTCCGAGCGGCCGTTTCCCGTCCTGCTCGCAATATAGCTACTGTTTCGTGACCGTCAGCAGAATATAGACTAGGGAAGCAGACACACGACGACCATAGAAATGGTGTGCGGCTTCATGCCACCTGTTTCCAGCGTAGGGCTGAGCAACTGCATCTGCCGAGGCCCGTTAGCTCAGTTGGTTAGAGCGTCGTGCTAATAACGCGAAGGTCGTGGGTTCGATCCCCCCACGGGCCACTACTCTTTTCCTACTACGAAAAGGCGGCGCCGATTTCAGCTGGCGAGTGTGGTGACCAAAAGATCATCACCCTGCGTGGAAGTTGATAGAGGATCCGAACCCGACTCGTCGGGGAGCGCTACAGCATTCACTCGGCAATGGCCATAATATCTTGAATACACTGGTTCTCAACCGATAAAGAGAAAATGAAAGAAAATGTCCGATTGCCGATGCGTAACAACTTTGGCCCTTGTCAGTACTTGGGCGGGTGAGCGCATGGGAACACAGGGCGCTATTGGCACTTTTACTTCCTATTTTTGTTTCTCCTTTCTTTTCGGAGCTACAGCCCGATTCGGTCAGGGAGACGCCACCGTGAAATGAAGGGGGCGTGCTGTGTGTCCATCGCCTCGCCTCTCCTTACCTCTCTCAGTCGTTTCTCGTGCTTGTCGTTTTGATATAGGCCGATTTGAGAGCGTCAGCTCTCGCGTCAGCCGAGCAAAGTCGAGACAAGTCGAGACACACTAAGGGCTGGTATGCAGCGAGTAAGAGGGCGAAAAAACAATAATTTAAGAGCGCGTGGCAAAAGTACTCATACGCGAAATTAAAAGCCTGCTGCGGTGGCCGGGAATCGAACCCGGATCAACTGCTTGGAACGCAACTATGCTGACCATTACACCACCACCGCACAAGCGAGCGCCGCGCGTCCGCGCTGTGTCGGCTTCCCGCCAGTCGGCAGCGGCCGAAGGTGATCGTACCTGGCAGGCGCATTTCGAGGCAGGCTAGGGGAGCACATCCAGACGCATTCGGACAGCGTATCCGCGCACATTTCGCATCCTTTGGCAAGAGTTGGGCGCCGGCAACGCAAGAGTACGCAGAGGACCGCGTTCTGGCGGCATTTTTAAGCAGAGCAGTGCAGTGCAGGATTCAGCGTCTGCAGCATCTTTTCCACAGAATGCTACGGCGCTTGACGGCAGTCCCACTTTCCCTTGAGACATCTGCTCGGCAAGCAGCGTCAAGTTACCGCTGGCCCGAGCATCGGTGGTTCAGTGGTAGAATGCTCGCCTGCCACGCGGGCGGCCCGGGTTCGATTCCCGGCCGATGCATCATTTTGCTTTTCCCGCGATAATGCTGCCGCGTGGCTTGAGCGCTTGAGATGCACGATCCACAAGAATGTGTAGCTGGATTTCCCTTGAGAAGGACCGAGAACGCAGCACTCGCGGGTCCCCACTAGGACGCTCGCATCATGTTCTACAGACTAGCGTCGGCCTGGCCTCACAAGTTGCTGGGTCCGGGTGCCTCCGAGGCACTGAACTTCAACGACAAGGAGTGCTGCCTATCGTTGCAACAGCTGCAGCAGCACCGCAATCAACTGGGCCGGCAGTGCACGTGTAGCAACAGAACACGTTATCCAGGAAGTACAGTGTCTCTACGTCTAATATTGGGTAAGGTGTTTACCCAGTTTCCAGGACAAGCGGTGCACCCGTGCCTCGGTAGCGCAGTAGGCAGCGCGTAAGTCTCATAATCTTAAGGTCGTGAGTTCGATCCTCACCCGGGGCATTTAATTTTCTGTGACATGGTGGTGCTGTTGCTAGGGCGCCAACGTATTTCTTGTTTGTTATCCACAGCGTTTCAACGCTTCAGCGGGAAAATGTTTACTTCCTGTTATTGCTACTTACAGCTTCCCTTTTCCTCTTCTCCCAGCAGAGCATGAAGCCAAAAGCATTGCTCTGCGACGTTTGAGGTGCGCGCCTTGCCAGTCAGTATGTGCACAGATGCTCGCAAAGAGAGGGGGGCGCCGACGCGGCACTCGACACGAAATGCGACAAGCGACCGTACGAACGGTCGAACGAAACGGCCACATCCGGTGTGGTCTAGTGGCTAGGATACCTGGCTTTCACCCAGGAGGCCCGGGTTCGATTCCCGGTACCGGAACGGAATTTTTTCCACACGAATCGTGACAAGTTTGAGCTGTCCGAGCGGCCGTTTCCCGTCCTGCTCGCAATATAGCTACTGTTTCGTGACCGTCAGCAGAATATAGACTAGGGAAGCAGACACACGACGACCATAGAAATGGTGTGCGGCTTCATGCCACCTGTTTCCAGCGTAGGGCTGAGCAACTGCATCTGCCGAGGCCCGTTAGCTCAGTTGGTTAGAGCGTCGTGCTAATAACGCGAAGGTCGTGGGTTCGATCCCCCCACGGGCCACTACTCTTTTCCTACTACGAAAAGGCGGCGCCGATTTCAGCTGGCGAGTGTGGTGACCAAAAGATCATCACCCTGCGTGGAAGTTGATAGAGGATCCGAACCCGACTCGTCGGGGAGCGCTACAGCATTCACTCGGCAATGGCCATAATATCTTGAATACACTGGTTCTCAACCGATAAAGAGAAAATGAAAGAAAATGTCCGATTGCCGATGCGTAACAACTTTGGCCCTTGTCAGTACTTGGGCGGGTGAGCGCATGGGAACACAGGGCGCTATTGGCACTTTTACTTCCTATTTTTGTTTCTCCTTTCTTTTCGGAGCTACAGCCCGATTCGGTCAGGGAGACGCCACCGTGAAATGAAGGGGGCGTGCTGTGTGTCCATCGCCTCGCCTCTCCTTACCTCTCTCAGTCGTTTCTCGTGCTTGTCGTTTTGATATAGGCCGATTTGAGAGCGTCAGCTCTCGCGTCAGCCGAGCAAAGTCGAGACAAGTCGAGACACACTAAGGGCTGGTATGCAGCGAGTAAGAGGGCGAAAAAACAATAATTTAAGAGCGCGTGGCAAAAGTACTCATACGCGAAATTAAAAGCCTGCTGCGGTGGCCGGGAATCGAACCCGGATCAACTGCTTGGAACGCAACTATGCTGACCATTACACCACCACCGCACAAGCGAGCGCCGCGCGTCCGCGCTGTGTCGGCTTCCCGCCAGTCGGCAGCGGCCGAAGGTGATCGTACCTGGCAGGCGCATTTCGAGGCAGGCTAGGGGAGCACATCCAGACGCATTCGGACAGCGTATCCGCGCACATTTCGCATCCTTTGGCAAGAGTTGGGCGCCGGCAACGCAAGAGTACGCAGAGGACCGCGTTCTGGCGGCATTTTTAAGCAGAGCAGTGCAGTGCAGGATTCAGCGTCTGCAGCATCTTTTCCACAGAATGCTACGGCGCTTGACGGCAGTCCCACTTTCCCTTGAGACATCTGCTCGGCAAGCAGCGTCAAGTTACCGCTGGCCCGAGCATCGGTGGTTCAGTGGTAGAATGCTCGCCTGCCACGCGGGCGGCCCGGGTTCGATTCCCGGCCGATGCATCATTTTGCTTTTCCCGCGATAATGCTGCCGCGTGGCTTGAGCGCTTGAGATGCACGATCCACAAGAATGTGTAGCTGGATTTCCCTTGAGAAGGACCGAGAACGCAGCACTCGCGGGTCCCCACTAGGACGCTCGCATCATGTTCTACAGACTAGCGTCGGCCTGGCCTCACAAGTTGCTGGGTCCGGGTGCCTCCGAGGCACTGAACTTCAACGACAAGGAGTGCTGCCTATCGTTGCAACAGCTGCAGCAGCACCGCAATCAACTGGGCCGGCAGTGCACGTGTAGCAACAGAACACGTTATCCAGGAAGTACAGTGTCTCTACGTCTAATATTGGGTAAGGTGTTTACCCAGTTTCCAGGACAAGCGGTGCACCCGTGCCTCGGTAGCGCAGTAGGCAGCGCGTAAGTCTCATAATCTTAAGGTCGTGAGTTCGATCCTCACCCGGGGCATTTAATTTTCTGTGACATGGTGGTGCTGTTGCTAGGGCGCCAACGTATTTCTTGTTTGTTATCCACAGCGTTTCAACGCTTCAGCGGGAAAATGTTTACTTCCTGTTATTGCTACTTACAGCTTCCCTTTTCCTCTTCTCCCAGCAGAGCATGAAGCCAAAAGCATTGCTCTGCGACGTTTGAGGTGCGCGCCTTGCCAGTCAGTATGTGCACAGATGCTCGCAAAGAGAGGGGGGCGCCGACGCGGCACTCGACACGAAATGCGACAAGCGACCGTACGAACGGTCGAACGAAACGGCCACATCCGGTGTGGTCTAGTGGCTAGGATACCTGGCTTTCACCCAGGAGGCCCGGGTTCGATTCCCGGTACCGGAACGGAATTTTTTCCACACGAATCGTGACAAGTTTGAGCTGTCCGAGCGGCCGTTTCCCGTCCTGCTCGCAATATAGCTACTGTTTCGTGACCGTCAGCAGAATATAGACTAGGGAAGCAGACACACGACGACCATAGAAATGGTGTGCGGCTTCATGCCACCTGTTTCCAGCGTAGGGCTGAGCAACTGCATCTGCCGAGGCCCGTTAGCTCAGTTGGTTAGAGCGTCGTGCTAATAACGCGAAGGTCGTGGGTTCGATCCCCCCACGGGCCACTACTCTTTTCCTACTACGAAAAGGCGGCGCCGATTTCAGCTGGCGAGTGTGGTGACCAAAAGATCATCACCCTGCGTGGAAGTTGATAGAGGATCCGAACCCGACTCGTCGGGGAGCGCTACAGCATTCACTCGGCAATGGCCATAATATCTTGAATACACTGGTTCTCAACCGATAAAGAGAAAATGAAAGAAAATGTCCGATTGCCGATGCGTAACAACTTTGGCCCTTGTCAGTACTTGGGCGGGTGAGCGCATGGGAACACAGGGCGCTATTGGCACTTTTACTTCCTATTTTTGTTTCTCCTTTCTTTTCGGAGCTACAGCCCGATTCGGTCAGGGAGACGCCACCGTGAAATGAAGGGGGCGTGCTGTGTGTCCATCGCCTCGCCTCTCCTTACCTCTCTCAGTCGTTTCTCGTGCTTGTCGTTTTGATATAGGCCGATTTGAGAGCGTCAGCTCTCGCGTCAGCCGAGCAAAGTCGAGACAAGTCGAGACACACTAAGGGCTGGTATGCAGCGAGTAAGAGGGCGAAAAAACAATAATTTAAGAGCGCGTGGCAAAAGTACTCATACGCGAAATTAAAAGCCTGCTGCGGTGGCCGGGAATCGAACCCGGATCAACTGCTTGGAACGCAACTATGCTGACCATTACACCACCACCGCACAAGCGAGCGCCGCGCGTCCGCGCTGTGTCGGCTTCCCGCCAGTCGGCAGCGGCCGAAGGTGATCGTACCTGGCAGGCGCATTTCGAGGCAGGCTAGGGGAGCACATCCAGACGCATTCGGACAGCGTATCCGCGCACATTTCGCATCCTTTGGCAAGAGTTGGGCGCCGGCAACGCAAGAGTACGCAGAGGACCGCGTTCTGGCGGCATTTTTAAGCAGAGCAGTGCAGTGCAGGATTCAGCGTCTGCAGCATCTTTTCCACAGAATGCTACGGCGCTTGACGGCAGTCCCACTTTCCCTTGAGACATCTGCTCGGCAAGCAGCGTCAAGTTACCGCTGGCCCGAGCATCGGTGGTTCAGTGGTAGAATGCTCGCCTGCCACGCGGGCGGCCCGGGTTCGATTCCCGGCCGATGCATCATTTTGCTTTTCCCGCGATAATGCTGCCGCGTGGCTTGAGCGCTTGAGATGCACGATCCACAAGAATGTGTAGCTGGATTTCCCTTGAGAAGGACCGAGAACGCAGCACTCGCGGGTCCCCACTAGGACGCTCGCATCATGTTCTACAGACTAGCGTCGGCCTGGCCTCACAAGTTGCTGGGTCCGGGTGCCTCCGAGGCACTGAACTTCAACGACAAGGAGTGCTGCCTATCGTTGCAACAGCTGCAGCAGCACCGCAATCAACTGGGCCGGCAGTGCACGTGTAGCAACAGAACACGTTATCCAGGAAGTACAGTGTCTCTACGTCTAATATTGGGTGAGGTGTTTACCCAGTTTCCAGGACAAGCGGTGCACCCGTGCCTCGGTAGCGCAGTAGGCAGCGCGTAAGTCTCATAATCTTAAGGTCGTGAGTTCGATCCTCACCCGGGGCATTTAATTTTCTGTGACATGGTGGTGCTGTTGCTAGGGCGCCAACGTATTTCTTGTTTGTTATCCACAGCGTTTCAACGCTTCAGCGGGAAAATGTTTACTTCCTGTTATTGCTACTTACAGCTTCCCTTTTCCTCTTCTCCCAGCAGAGCATGAAGCCAAAAGCATTGCTCTGCGACGTTTGAGGTGCGCGCCTTGCCAGTCAGTATGTGCACAGATGCTCGCAAAGAGAGGGGGGCGCCGACGCGGCACTCGACACGAAATGCGACAAGCGACCGTACGAACGGTCGAACGAAACGGCCACATCCGGTGTGGTCTAGTGGCTAGGATACCTGGCTTTCACCCAGGAGGCCCGGGTTCGATTCCCGGTACCGGAACGGAATTTTTTCCACACGAATCGTGACAAGTTTGAGCTGTCCGAGCGGCCGTTTCCCGTCCTGCTCGCAATATAGCTACTGTTTCGTGACCGTCAGCAGAATATAGACTAGGGAAGCAGACACACGACGACCATAGAAATGGTGTGCGGCTTCATGCCACCTGTTTCCAGCGTAGGGCTGAGCAACTGCATCTGCCGAGGCCCGTTAGCTCAGTTGGTTAGAGCGTCGTGCTAATAACGCGAAGGTCGTGGGTTCGATCCCCCCACGGGCCACTACTCTTTTCCTACTACGAAAAGGCGGCGCCGATTTCAGCTGGCGAGTGTGGTGACCAAAAGATCATCACCCTGCGTGGAAGTTGATAGAGGATCCGAACCCGACTCGTCGGGGAGCGCTACAGCATTCACTCGGCAATGGCCATAATATCTTGAATACACTGGTTCTCAACCGATAAAGAGAAAATGAAAGAAAATGTCCGATTGCCGATGCGTAACAACTTTGGCCCTTGTCAGTACTTGGGCGGGTGAGCGCATGGGAACACAGGGCGCTATTGGCACTTTTACTTCCTATTTTTGTTTCTCCTTTCTTTTCGGAGCTACAGCCCGATTCGGTCAGGGAGACGCCACCGTGAAATGAAGGGGGCGTGCTGTGTGTCCATCGCCTCGCCTCTCCTTACCTCTCTCAGTCGTTTCTCGTGCTTGTCGTTTTGATATAGGCCGATTTGAGAGCGTCAGCTCTCGCGTCAGCCGAGCAAAGTCGAGACAAGTCGAGACACACTAAGGGCTGGTATGCAGCGAGTAAGAGGGCGAAAAAACAATAATTTAAGAGCGCGTGGCAAAAGTACTCATACGCGAAATTAAAAGCCTGCTGCGGTGGCCGGGAATCGAACCCGGATCAACTGCTTGGAACGCAACTATGCTGACCATTACACCACCACCGCACAAGCGAGCGCCGCGCGTCCGCGCTGTGTCGGCTTCCCGCCAGTCGGCAGCGGCCGAAGGTGATCGTACCTGGCAGGCGCATTTCGAGGCAGGCTAGGGGAGCACATCCAGACGCATTCGGACAGCGTATCCGCGCACATTTCGCATCCTTTGGCAAGAGTTGGGCGCCGGCAACGCAAGAGTACGCAGAGGACCGCGTTCTGGCGGCATTTTTAAGCAGAGCAGTGCAGTGCAGGATTCAGCGTCTGCAGCATCTTTTCCACAGAATGCTACGGCGCTTGACGGCAGTCCCACTTTCCCTTGAGACATCTGCTCGGCAAGCAGCGTCAAGTTACCGCTGGCCCGAGCATCGGTGGTTCAGTGGTAGAATGCTCGCCTGCCACGCGGGCGGCCCGGGTTCGATTCCCGGCCGATGCATCATTTTGCTTTTCCCGCGATAATGCTGCCGCGTGGCTTGAGCGCTTGAGATGCACGATCCACAAGAATGTGTAGCTGGATTTCCCTTGAGAAGGACCGAGAACGCAGCACTCGCGGGTCCCCACTAGGACGCTCGCATCATGTTCTACAGACTAGCGTCGGCCTGGCCTCACAAGTTGCTGGGTCCGGGTGCCTCCGAGGCACTGAACTTCAACGACAAGGAGTGCTGCCTATCGTTGCAACAGCTGCAGCAGCACCGCAATCAACTGGGCCGGCAGTGCACGTGTAGCAACAGAACACGTTATCCAGGAAGTACAGTGTCTCTACGTCTAATATTGGGTGAGGTGTTTACCCAGTTTCCAGGACAAGCGGTGCACCCGTGCCTCGGTAGCGCAGTAGGCAGCGCGTAAGTCTCATAATCTTAAGGTCGTGAGTTCGATCCTCACCCGGGGCATTTAATTTTCTGTGACATGGTGGTGCTGTTGCTAGGGCGCCAACGTATTTCTTGTTTGTTATCCACAGCGTTTCAACGCTTCAGCGGGAAAATGTTTACTTCCTGTTATTGCTACTTACAGCTTCCCTTTTCCTCTTCTCCCAGCAGAGCATGAAGCCAAAAGCATTGCTCTGCGACGTTTGAGGTGCGCGCCTTGCCAGTCAGTATGTGCACAGATGCTCGCAAAGAGAGGGGGGCGCCGACGCGGCACTCGACACGAAATGCGACAAGCGACCGTACGAACGGTCGAACGAAACGGCCACATCCGGTGTGGTCTAGTGGCTAGGATACCTGGCTTTCACCCAGGAGGCCCGGGTTCGATTCCCGGTACCGGAACGGAATTTTTTCCACACGAATCGTGACAAGTTTGAGCTGTCCGAGCGGCCGTTTCCCGTCCTGCTCGCAATATAGCTACTGTTTCGTGACCGTCAGCAGAATATAGACTAGGGAAGCAGACACACGACGACCATAGAAATGGTGTGCGGCTTCATGCCACCTGTTTCCAGCGTAGGGCTGAGCAACTGCATCTGCCGAGGCCCGTTAGCTCAGTTGGTTAGAGCGTCGTGCTAATAACGCGAAGGTCGTGGGTTCGATCCCCCCACGGGCCACTACTCTTTTCCTACTACGAAAAGGCGGCGCCGATTTCAGCTGGCGAGTGTGGTGACCAAAAGATCATCACCCTGCGTGGAAGTTGATAGAGGATCCGAACCCGACTCGTCGGGGAGCGCTACAGCATTCACTCGGCAATGGCCATAATATCTTGAATACACTGGTTCTCAACCGATAAAGAGAAAATGAAAGAAAATGTCCGATTGCCGATGCGTAACAACTTTGGCCCTTGTCAGTACTTGGGCGGGTGAGCGCATGGGAACACAGGGCGCTATTGGCACTTTTACTTCCTATTTTTGTTTCTCCTTTCTTTTCGGAGCTACAGCCCGATTCGGTCAGGGAGACGCCACCGTGAAATGAAGGGGGCGTGCTGTGTGTCCATCGCCTCGCCTCTCCTTACCTCTCTCAGTCGTTTCTCGTGCTTGTCGTTTTGATATAGGCCGATTTGAGAGCGTCAGCTCTCGCGTCAGCCGAGCAAAGTCGAGACAAGTCGAGACACACTAAGGGCTGGTATGCAGCGAGTAAGAGGGCGAAAAAACAATAATTTAAGAGCGCGTGGCAAAAGTACTCATACGCGAAATTAAAAGCCTGCTGCGGTGGCCGGGAATCGAACCCGGATCAACTGCTTGGAACGCAACTATGCTGACCATTACACCACCACCGCACAAGCGAGCGCCGCGCGTCCGCGCTGTGTCGGCTTCCCGCCAGTCGGCAGCGGCCGAAGGTGATCGTACCTGGCAGGCGCATTTCGAGGCAGGCTAGGGGAGCACATCCAGACGCATTCGGACAGCGTATCCGCGCACATTTCGCATCCTTTGGCAAGAGTTGGGCGCCGGCAACGCAAGAGTACGCAGAGGACCGCGTTCTGGCGGCATTTTTAAGCAGAGCAGTGCAGTGCAGGATTCAGCGTCTGCAGCATCTTTTCCACAGAATGCTACGGCGCTTGACGGCAGTCCCACTTTCCCTTGAGACATCTGCTCGGCAAGCAGCGTCAAGTTACCGCTGGCCCGAGCATCGGTGGTTCAGTGGTAGAATGCTCGCCTGCCACGCGGGCGGCCCGGGTTCGATTCCCGGCCGATGCATCATTTTGCTTTTCCCGCGATAATGCTGCCGCGTGGCTTGAGCGCTTGAGATGCACGATCCACAAGAATGTGTAGCTGGATTTCCCTTGAGAAGGACCGAGAACGCAGCACTCGCGGGTCCCCACTAGGACGCTCGCATCATGTTCTACAGACTAGCGTCGGCCTGGCCTCACAAGTTGCTGGGTCCGGGTGCCTCCGAGGCACTGAACTTCAACGACAAGGAGTGCTGCCTATCGTTGCAACAGCTGCAGCAGCACCGCAATCAACTGGGCCGGCAGTGCACGTGTAGCAACAGAACACGTTATCCAGGAAGTACAGTGTCTCTACGTCTAATATTGGGTAAGGTGTTTACCCAGTTTCCAGGACAAGCGGTGCACCCGTGCCTCGGTAGCGCAGTAGGCAGCGCGTAAGTCTCATAATCTTAAGGTCGTGAGTTCGATCCTCACCCGGGGCATTTAATTTTCTGTGACATGGTGGTGCTGTTGCTAGGGCGCCAACGTATTTCTTGTTTGTTATCCACAGCGTTTCAACGCTTCAGCGGGAAAATGTTTACTTCCTGTTATTGCTACTTACAGCTTCCCTTTTCCTCTTCTCCCAGCAGAGCATGAAGCCAAAAGCATTGCTCTGCGACGTTTGAGGTGCGCGCCTTGCCAGTCAGTATGTGCACAGATGCTCGCAAAGAGAGGGGGGCGCCGACGCGGCACTCGACACGAAATGCGACAAGCGACCGTACGAACGGTCGAACGAAACGGCCACATCCGGTGTGGTCTAGTGGCTAGGATACCTGGCTTTCACCCAGGAGGCCCGGGTTCGATTCCCGGTACCGGAACGGAATTTTTTCCACACGAATCGTGACAAGTTTGAGCTGTCCGAGCGGCCGTTTCCCGTCCTGCTCGCAATATAGCTACTGTTTCGTGACCGTCAGCAGAATATAGACTAGGGAAGCAGACACACGACGACCATAGAAATGGTGTGCGGCTTCATGCCACCTGTTTCCAGCGTAGGGCTGAGCAACTGCATCTGCCGAGGCCCGTTAGCTCAGTTGGTTAGAGCGTCGTGCTAATAACGCGAAGGTCGTGGGTTCGATCCCCCCATGGGCCACTACTCTTTTCCTACTACGAAAAGGCGGCGCCGATTTCAGCTGGCGAGTGTGGTGACCAAAAGATCATCACCCTGCGTGGAAGTTGATAGAGGATCCGAACCCGACTCGTCGGGGAGCGCTACAGCATTCACTCGGCAATGGCCATAATATCTTGAATACACTGGTTCTCAACCGATAAAGAGAAAATGAAAGAAAATGTCCGATTGCCGATGCGTAACAACTTTGGCCCTTGTCAGTACTTGGGCGGGTGAGCGCATGGGAACACAGGGCGCTATTGGCACTTTTACTTCCTATTTTTGTTTCTCCTTTCTTTTCGGAGCTACAGCCCGATTCGGTCAGGGAGACGCCACCGTGAAATGAAGGGGGCGTGCTGTGTGTCCATCGCCTCGCCTCTCCTTACCTCTCTCAGTCGTTTCTCGTGCTTGTCGTTTTGATATAGGCCGATTTGAGAGCGTCAGCTCTCGCGTCAGCCGAGCAAAGTCGAGACAAGTCGAGACACACTAAGGGCTGGTATGCAGCGAGTAAGAGGGCGAAAAAACAATAATTTAAGAGCGCGTGGCAAAAGTACTCATACGCGAAATTAAAAGCCTGCTGCGGTGGCCGGGAATCGAACCCGGATCAACTGCTTGGAACGCAACTATGCTGACCATTACACCACCACCGCACAAGCGAGCGCCGCGCGTCCGCGCTGTGTCGGCTTCCCGCCAGTCGGCAGCGGCCGAAGGTGATCGTACCTGGCAGGCGCATTTCGAGGCAGGCTAGGGGAGCACATCCAGACGCATTCGGACAGCGTATCCGCGCACATTTCGCATCCTTTGGCAAGAGTTGGGCGCCGGCAACGCAAGAGTACGCAGAGGACCGCGTTCTGGCGGCATTTTTAAGCAGAGCAGTGCAGTGCAGGATTCAGCGTCTGCAGCATCTTTTCCACAGAATGCTACGGCGCTTGACGGCAGTCCCACTTTCCCTTGAGACATCTGCTCGGCAAGCAGCGTCAAGTTACCGCTGGCCCGAGCATCGGTGGTTCAGTGGTAGAATGCTCGCCTGCCACGCGGGCGGCCCGGGTTCGATTCCCGGCCGATGCATCATTTTGCTTTTCCCGCGATAATGCTGCCGCGTGGCTTGAGCGCTTGAGATGCACGATCCACAAGAATGTGTAGCTGGATTTCCCTTGAGAAGGACCGAGAACGCAGCACTCGCGGGTCCCCACTAGGACGCTCGCATCATGTTCTACAGACTAGCGTCGGCCTGGCCTCACAAGTTGCTGGGTCCGGGTGCCTCCGAGGCACTGAACTTCAACGACAAGGAGTGCTGCCTATCGTTGCAACAGCTGCAGCAGCACCGCAATCAACTGGGCCGGCAGTGCACGTGTAGCAACAGAACACGTTATCCAGGAAGTACAGTGTCTCTACGTCTAATATTGGGTAAGGTGTTTACCCAGTTTCCAGGACAAGCGGTGCACCCGTGCCTCGGTAGCGCAGTAGGCAGCGCGTAAGTCTCATAATCTTAAGGTCGTGAGTTCGATCCTCACCCGGGGCATTTAATTTTCTGTGACATGGTGGTGCTGTTGCTAGGGCGCCAACGTATTTCTTGTTTGTTATCCACAGCGTTTCAACGCTTCAGCGGGAAAATGTTTACTTCCTGTTATTGCTACTTACAGCTTCCCTTTTCCTCTTCTCCCAGCAGAGCATGAAGCCAAAAGCATTGCTCTGCGACGTTTGAGGTGCGCGCCTTGCCAGTCAGTATGTGCACAGATGCTCGCAAAGAGAGGGGGGCGCCGACGCGGCACTCGACACGAAATGCGACAAGCGACCGTACGAACGGTCGAACGAAACGGCCACATCCGGTGTGGTCTAGTGGCTAGGATACCTGGCTTTCACCCAGGAGGCCCGGGTTCGATTCCCGGTACCGGAACGGAATTTTTTCCACACGAATCGTGACAAGTTTGAGCTGTCCGAGCGGCCGTTTCCCGTCCTGCTCGCAATATAGCTACTGTTTCGTGACCGTCAGCAGAATATAGACTAGGGAAGCAGACACACGACGACCATAGAAATGGTGTGCGGCTTCATGCCACCTGTTTCCAGCGTAGGGCTGAGCAACTGCATCTGCCGAGGCCCGTTAGCTCAGTTGGTTAGAGCGTCGTGCTAATAACGCGAAGGTCGTGGGTTCGATCCCCCCACGGGCCACTACTCTTTTCCTACTACGAAAAGGCGGCGCCGATTTCAGCTGGCGAGTGTGGTGACCAAAAGATCATCACCCTGCGTGGAAGTTGATAGAGGATCCGAACCCGACTCGTCGGGGAGCGCTACAGCATTCACTCGGCAATGGCCATAATATCTTGAATACACTGGTTCTCAACCGATAAAGAGAAAATGAAAGAAAATGTCCGATTGCCGATGCGTAACAACTTTGGCCCTTGTCAGTACTTGGGCGGGTGAGCGCATGGGAACACAGGGCGCTATTGGCACTTTTACTTCCTATTTTTGTTTCTCCTTTCTTTTCGGAGCTACAGCCCGATTCGGTCAGGGAGACGCCACCGTGAAATGAAGGGGGCGTGCTGTGTGTCCATCGCCTCGCCTCTCCTTACCTCTCTCAGTCGTTTCTCGTGCTTGTCGTTTTGATATAGGCCGATTTGAGAGCGTCAGCTCTCGCGTCAGCCGAGCAAAGTCGAGACAAGTCGAGACACACTAAGGGCTGGTATGCAGCGAGTAAGAGGGCGAAAAAACAATAATTTAAGAGCGCGTGGCAAAAGTACTCATACGCGAAATTAAAAGCCTGCTGCGGTGGCCGGGAATCGAACCCGGATCAACTGCTTGGAACGCAACTATGCTGACCATTACACCACCACCGCACAAGCGAGCGCCGCGCGTCCGCGCTGTGTCGGCTTCCCGCCAGTCGGCAGCGGCCGAAGGTGATCGTACCTGGCAGGCGCATTTCGAGGCAGGCTAGGGGAGCACATCCAGACGCATTCGGACAGCGTATCCGCGCACATTTCGCATCCTTTGGCAAGAGTTGGGCGCCGGCAACGCAAGAGTACGCAGAGGACCGCGTTCTGGCGGCATTTTTAAGCAGAGCAGTGCAGTGCAGGATTCAGCGTCTGCAGCATCTTTTCCACAGAATGCTACGGCGCTTGACGGCAGTCCCACTTTCCCTTGAGACATCTGCTCGGCAAGCAGCGTCAAGTTACCGCTGGCCCGAGCATCGGTGGTTCAGTGGTAGAATGCTCGCCTGCCACGCGGGCGGCCCGGGTTCGATTCCCGGCCGATGCATCATTTTGCTTTTCCCGCGATAATGCTGCCGCGTGGCTTGAGCGCTTGAGATGCACGATCCACAAGAATGTGTAGCTGGATTTCCCTTGAGAAGGACCGAGAACGCAGCACTCGCGGGTCCCCACTAGGACGCTCGCATCATGTTCTACAGACTAGCGTCGGCCTGGCCTCACAAGTTGCTGGGTCCGGGTGCCTCCGAGGCACTGAACTTCAACGACAAGGAGTGCTGCCTATCGTTGCAACAGCTGCAGCAGCACCGCAATCAACTGGGCCGGCAGTGCACGTGTAGCAACAGAACACGTTATCCAGGAAGTACAGTGTCTCTACGTCTAATATTGGGTAAGGTGTTTACCCAGTTTCCAGGACAAGCGGTGCACCCGTGCCTCGGTAGCGCAGTAGGCAGCGCGTAAGTCTCATAATCTTAAGGTCGTGAGTTCGATCCTCACCCGGGGCATTTAATTTTCTGTGACATGGTGGTGCTGTTGCTAGGGCGCCAACGTATTTCTTGTTTGTTATCCACAGCGTTTCAACGCTTCAGCGGGAAAATGTTTACTTCCTGTTATTGCTACTTACAGCTTCCCTTTTCCTCTTCTCCCAGCAGAGCATGAAGCCAAAAGCATTGCTCTGCGACGTTTGAGGTGCGCGCCTTGCCAGTCAGTATGTGCACAGATGCTCGCAAAGAGAGGGGGGCGCCGACGCGGCACTCGACACGAAATGCGACAAGCGACCGTACGAACGGTCGAACGAAACGGCCACATCCGGTGTGGTCTAGTGGCTAGGATACCTGGCTTTCACCCAGGAGGCCCGGGTTCGATTCCCGGTACCGCAACGGAATTTTTTCCACACGAATCGTGACAAGTTTGAGCTGTCCGAGCGGCCGTTTCCCGTCCTGCTCGCAATATAGCTACTGTTTCGTGACCGTCAGCAGAATATAGACTAGGGAAGCAGACACACGACGACCATAGAAATGGTGTGCGGCTTCATGCCACCTGTTTCCAGCGTAGGGCTGAGCAACTGCATCTGCCGAGGCCCGTTAGCTCAGTTGGTTAGAGCGTCGTGCTAATAACGCGAAGGTCGTGGGTTCGATCCCCCCACGGGCCACTACTCTTTTCCTACTACGAAAAGGCGGCGCCGATTTCAGCTGGCGAGTGTGGTGACCAAAAGATCATCACCCTGCGTGGAAGTTGATAGAGGATCCGAACCCGACTCGTCGGGGAGCGCTACAGCATTCACTCGGCAATGGCCATAATATCTTGAATACACTGGTTCTCAACCGATAAAGAGAAAATGAAAGAAAATGTCCGATTGCCGATGCGTAACAACTTTGGCCCTTGTCAGTACTTGGGCGGGTGAGCGCATGGGAACACAGGGCGCTATTGGCACTTTTACTTCCTATTTTTGTTTCTCCTTTCTTTTCGGAGCTACAGCCCGATTCGGTCAGGGAGACGCCACCGTGAAATGAAGGGGGCGTGCTGTGTGTCCATCGCCTCGCCTCTCCTTACCTCTCTCAGTCGTTTCTCGTGCTTGTCGTTTTGATATAGGCCGATTTGAGAGCGTCAGCTCTCGCGTCAGCCGAGCAAAGTCGAGACAAGTCGAGACACACTAAGGGCTGGTATGCAGCGAGTAAGAGGGCGAAAAAACAATAATTTAAGAGCGCGTGGCAAAAGTACTCATACGCGAAATTAAAAGCCTGCTGCGGTGGCCGGGAATCGAACCCGGATCAACTGCTTGGAACGCAACTATGCTGACCATTACACCACCACCGCACAAGCGAGCGCCGCGCGTCCGCGCTGTGTCGGCTTCCCGCCAGTCGGCAGCGGCCGAAGGTGATCGTACCTGGCAGGCGCATTTCGAGGCAGGCTAGGGGAGCACATCCAGACGCATTCGGACAGCGTATCCGCGCACATTTCGCATCCTTTGGCAAGAGTTGGGCGCCGGCAACGCAAGAGTACGCAGAGGACCGCGTTCTGGCGGCATTTTTAAGCAGAGCAGTGCAGTGCAGGATTCAGCGTCTGCAGCATCTTTTCCACAGAATGCTACGGCGCTTGACGGCAGTCCCACTTTCCCTTGAGACATCTGCTCGGCAAGCAGCGTCAAGTTACCGCTGGCCCGAGCATCGGTGGTTCAGTGGTAGAATGCTCGCCTGCCACGCGGGCGGCCCGGGTTCGATTCCCGGCCGATGCATCATTTTGCTTTTCCCGCGATAATGCTGCCGCGTGGCTTGAGCGCTTGAGATGCACGATCCACAAGAATGTGTAGCTGGATTTCCCTTGAGAAGGACCGAGAACGCAGCACTCGCGGGTCCCCACTAGGACGCTCGCATCATGTTCTACAGACTAGCGTCGGCCTGGCCTCACAAGTTGCTGGGTCCGGGTGCCTCCGAGGCACTGAACTTCAACGACAAGGAGTGCTGCCTATCGTTGCAACAGCTGCAGCAGCACCGCAATCAACTGGGCCGGCAGTGCACGTGTAGCAACAGAACACGTTATCCAGGAAGTACAGTGTCTCTACGTCTAATATTGGGTAAGGTGTTTACCCAGTTTCCAGGACAAGCGGTGCACCCGTGCCTCGGTAGCGCAGTAGGCAGCGCGTAAGTCTCATAATCTTAAGGTCGTGAGTTCGATCCTCACCCGGGGCATTTAATTTTCTGTGACATGGTGGTGCTGTTGCTAGGGCGCCAACGTATTTCTTGTTTGTTATCCACAGCGTTTCAACGCTTCAGCGGGAAAATGTTTACTTCCTGTTATTGCTACTTACAGCTTCCCTTTTCCTCTTCTCCCAGCAGAGCATGAAGCCAAAAGCATTGCTCTGCGACGTTTGAGGTGCGCGCCTTGCCAGTCAGTATGTGCACAGATGCTCGCAAAGAGAGGGGGGCGCCGACGCGGCACTCGACACGAAATGCGACAAGCGACCGTACGAACGGTCGAACGAAACGGCCACATCCGGTGTGGTCTAGTGGCTAGGATACCTGGCTTTCACCCAGGAGGCCCGGGTTCGATTCCCGGTACCGGAACGGAATTTTTTCCACACGAATCGTGACAAGTTTGAGCTGTCCGAGCGGCCGTTTCCCGTCCTGCTCGCAATATAGCTACTGTTTCGTGACCGTCAGCAGAATATAGACTAGGGAAGCAGACACACGACGACCATAGAAATGGTGTGCGGCTTCATGCCACCTGTTTCCAGCGTAGGGCTGAGCAACTGCATCTGCCGAGGCCCGTTAGCTCAGTTGGTTAGAGCGTCGTGCTAATAACGCGAAGGTCGTGGGTTCGATCCCCCCACGGGCCACTACTCTTTTCCTACTACGAAAAGGCGGCGCCGATTTCAGCTGGCGAGTGTGGTGACCAAAAGATCATCACCCTGCGTGGAAGTTGATAGAGGATCCGAACCCGACTCGTCGGGGAGCGCTACAGCATTCACTCGGCAATGGCCATAATATCTTGAATACACTGGTTCTCAACCGATAAAGAGAAAATGAAAGAAAATGTCCGATTGCCGATGCGTAACAACTTTGGCCTTTGTCAGTACTTGGGCGGGTGAGCGCATGGGAACACAGGGCGCTATTGGCACTTTTACTTCCTATTTTTGTTTCTCCTTTCTTTTCGGAGCTACAGCCCGATTCGGTCAGGGAGACGCCACCGTGAAATGAAGGGGGCGTGCTGTGTGTCCATCGCCTCGCCTCTCCTTACCTCTCTCAGTCGTTTCTCGTGCTTGTCGTTTTGATATAGGCCGATTTGAGAGCGTCAGCTCTCGCGTCAGCCGAGCAAAGTCGAGACAAGTCGAGACACACTAAGGGCTGGTATGCAGCGAGTAAGAGGGCGAAAAAACAATAATTTAAGAGCGCGTGGCAAAAGTACTCATACGCGAAATTAAAAAGCCTGCTGCGGTGGCCGGGAATCGAACCCGGATCAACTGCTTGGAACGCAACTATGCTGACCATTACACCACCACCGCACAAGCGAGCGCCGCGCGTCCGCGCTGTGTCGGCTTCCCGCCAGTCGGCAGCGGCCGAAGGTGATCGTACCTGGCAGGCGCATTTCGAGGCAGGCTAGGGGAGCACATCCAGACGCATTCGGACAGCGTATCCGCGCACATTTCGCATCCTTTGGCAAGAGTTGGGCGCCGGCAACGCAAGAGTACGCAGAGGACCGCGTTCTGGCGGCATTTTTAAGCAGAGCAGTGCAGTGCAGGATTCAGCGTCTGCAGCATCTTTTCCACAGAATGCTACGGCGCTTGACGGCAGTCCCACTTTCCCTTGAGACATCTGCTCGGCAAGCAGCGTCAAGTTACCGCTGGCCCGAGCATCGGTGGTTCAGTGGTAGAATGCTCGCCTGCCACGCGGGCGGCCCGGGTTCGATTCCCGGCCGATGCATCATTTTGCTTTTCCCGCGATAATGCTGCCGCGTGGCTTGAGCGCTTGAGATGCACGATCCACAAGAATGTGTAGCTGGATTTCCCTTGAGAAGGACCGAGAACGCAGCACTCGCGGGTCCCCACTAGGACGCTCGCATCATGTTCTACAGACTAGCGTCGGCCTGGCCTCACAAGTTGCTGGGTCCGGGTGCCTCCGAGGCACTGAACTTCAACGACAAGGAGTGCTGCCTATCGTTGCAACAGCTGCAGCAGCACCGCAATCAACTGGGCCGGCAGTGCACGTGTAGCAACAGAACACGTTATCCAGGAAGTACAGTGTCTCTACGTCTAATATTGGGTAAGGTGTTTACCCAGTTTCCAGGACAAGCGGTGCACCCGTGCCTCGGTAGCGCAGTAGGCAGCGCGTAAGTCTCATAATCTTAAGGTCGTGAGTTCGATCCTCACCCGGGGCATTTAATTTTCTGTGACATGGTGGTGCTGTTGCTAGGGCGCCAACGTATTTCTTGTTTGTTATCCACAGCGTTTCAACGCTTCAGCGGGAAAATGTTTACTTCCTGTTATTGCTACTTACAGCTTCCCTTTTCCTCTTCTCCCAGCAGAGCATGAAGCCAAAAGCATTGCTCTGCGACGTTTGAGGTGCGCGCCTTGCCAGTCAGTATGTGCACAGATGCTCGCAAAGAGAGGGGGGCGCCGACGCGGCACTCGACACGAAATGCGACAAGCGACCGTACGAACGGTCGAACGAAACGGCCACATCCGGTGTGGTCTAGTGGCTAGGATACCTGGCTTTCACCCAGGAGGCCCGGGTTCGATTCCCGGTACCGGAACGGAATTTTTTCCACACGAATCGTGACAAGTTTGAGCTGTCCGAGCGGCCGTTTCCCGTCCTGCTCGCAATATAGCTACTGTTTCGTGACCGTCAGCAGAATATAGACTAGGGAAGCAGACACACGACGACCATAGAAATGGTGTGCGGCTTCATGCCACCTGTTTCCAGCGTAGGGCTGAGCAACTGCATCTGCCGAGGCCCGTTAGCTCAGTTGGTTAGAGCGTCGTGCTAATAACGCGAAGGTCGTGGGTTCGATCCCCCCACGGGCCACTACTCTTTTCCTACTACGAAAAGGCGGCGCCGATTTCAGCTGGCGAGTGTGGTGACCAAAAGATCATCACCCTGCGTGGAAGTTGATAGAGGATCCGAACCCGACTCGTCGGGGAGCGCTACAGCATTCACTCGGCAATGGCCATAATATCTTGAAT
This sequence comes from Schistocerca piceifrons, assembly GCF_021461385.2. NCBI lineage: Eukaryota > Metazoa > Arthropoda > Insecta > Orthoptera > Acrididae > Schistocerca > Schistocerca piceifrons. The sequence goes on from NW_025728858.1 coordinate 29,662, forward strand.
ACACTGGTTCTCAACCGATAAAGAGAAAATGAAAGAAAATGTCCGATTGCCGATGCGTAACAACTTTGGCCTTTGTCAGTACTTGGGCGGGTGAGCGCATGGGAACACAGGGCGCTATTGGCACTTTTACTTCCTATTTTTGTTTCTCCTTTCTTTTCGGAGCTACAGCCCGATTCGGTCAGGGAGACGCCACCGTGAAATGAAGGGGGCGTGCTGTGTGTCCATCGCCTCGCCTCTCCTTACCTCTCTCAGTCGTTTCTCGTGCTTGTCGTTTTGATATAGGCCGATTTGAGAGCGTCAGCTCTCGCGTCAGCCGAGCAAAGTCGAGACAAGTCGAGACACACTAAGGGCTGGTATGCAGCGAGTAAGAGGGCGAAAAAACAATAATTTAAGAGCGCGTGGCAAAAGTACTCATACGCGAAATTAAAAAGCCTGCTGCGGTGGCCGGGAATCGAACCCGGATCAACTGCTTGGAACGCAACTATGCTGACCATTACACCACCACCGCACAAGCGAGCGCCGCGCGTCCGCGCTGTGTCGGCTTCCCGCCAGTCGGCAGCGGCCGAAGGTGATCGTACCTGGCAGGCGCATTTCGAGGCAGGCTAGGGGAGCACATCCAGACGCATTCGGACAGCGTATCCGCGCACATTTCGCATCCTTTGGCAAGAGTTGGGCGCCGGCAACGCAAGAGTACGCAGAGGACCGCGTTCTGGCGGCATTTTTAAGCAGAGCAGTGCAGTGCAGGATTCAGCGTCTGCAGCATCTTTTCCACAGAATGCTACGGCGCTTGACGGCAGTCCCACTTTCCCTTGAGACATCTGCTCGGCAAGCAGCGTCAAGTTACCGCTGGCCCGAGCATCGGTGGTTCAGTGGTAGAATGCTCGCCTGCCACGCGGGCGGCCCGGGTTCGATTCCCGGCCGATGCATCATTTTGCTTTTCCCGCGATAATGCTGCCGCGTGGCTTGAGCGCTTGAGATGCACGATCCACAAGAATGTGTAGCTGGATTTCCCTTGAGAAGGACCGAGAACGCAGCACTCGCGGGTCCCCACTAGGACGCTCGCATCATGTTCTACAGACTAGCGTCGGCCTGGCCTCACAAGTTGCTGGGTCCGGGTGCCTCCGAGGCACTGAACTTCAACGACAAGGAGTGCTGCCTATCGTTGCAACAGCTGCAGCAGCACCGCAATCAACTGGGCCGGCAGTGCACGTGTAGCAACAGAACACGTTATCCAGGAAGTACAGTGTCTCTACGTCTAATATTGGGTAAGGTGTTTACCCAGTTTCCAGGACAAGCGGTGCACCCGTGCCTCGGTAGCGCAGTAGGCAGCGCGTAAGTCTCATAATCTTAAGGTCGTGAGTTCGATCCTCACCCGGGGCATTTAATTTTCTGTGACATGGTGGTGCTGTTGCTAGGGCGCCAACGTATTTCTTGTTTGTTATCCACAGCGTTTCAACGCTTCAGCGGGAAAATGTTTACTTCCTGTTATTGCTACTTACAGCTTCCCTTTTCCTCTTCTCCCAGCAGAGCATGAAGCCAAAAGCATTGCTCTGCGACGTTTGAGGTGCGCGCCTTGCCAGTCAGTATGTGCACAGATGCTCGCAAAGAGAGGGGGGCGCCGACGCGGCACTCGACACGAAATGCGACAAGCGACCGTACGAACGGTCGAACGAAACGGCCACATCCGGTGTGGTCTAGTGGCTAGGATACCTGGCTTTCACCCAGGAGGCCCGGGTTCGATTCCCGGTACCGGAACGGAATTTTTTCCACACGAATCGTGACAAGTTTGAGCTGTCCGAGCGGCCGTTTCCCGTCCTGCTCGCAATATAGCTACTGTTTCGTGACCGTCAGCAGAATATAGACTAGGGAAGCAGACACACGACGACCATAGAAATGGTGTGCGGCTTCATGCCACCTGTTTCCAGCGTAGGGCTGAGCAACTGCATCTGCCGAGGCCCGTTAGCTCAGTTGGTTAGAGCGTCGTGCTAATAACGCGAAGGTCGTGGGTTCGATCCCCCCACGGGCCACTACTCTTTTCCTACTACGAAAAGGCGGCGCCGATTTCAGCTGGCGAGTGTGGTGACCAAAAGATCATCACCCTGCGTGGAAGTTGATAGAGGATCCGAACCCGACTCGTCGGGGAGCGCTACAGCATTCACTCGGCAATGGCCATAATATCTTGAATACACTGGTTCTCAACCGATAAAGAGAAAATGAAAGAAAATGTCCGATTGCCGATGCGTAACAACTTTGGCCTTTGTCAGTACTTGGGCGGGTGAGCGCATGGGAACACAGGGCGCTATTGGCACTTTTACTTCCTATTTTTGTTTCTCCTTTCTTTTCGGAGCTACAGCCCGATTCGGTCAGGGAGACGCCACCGTGAAATGAAGGGGGCGTGCTGTGTGTCCATCGCCTCGCCTCTCCTTACCTCTCTCAGTCGTTTCTCGTGCTTGTCGTTTTGATATAGGCCGATTTGAGAGCGTCAGCTCTCGCGTCAGCCGAGCAAAGTCGAGACAAGTCGAGACACACTAAGGGCTGGTATGCAGCGAGTAAGAGGGCGAAAAAACAATAATTTAAGAGCGCGTGGCAAAAGTACTCATACGCGAAATTAAAAAGCCTGCTGCGGTGGCCGGGAATCGAACCCGGATCAACTGCTTGGAACGCAACTATGCTGACCATTACACCACCACCGCACAAGCGAGCGCCGCGCGTCCGCGCTGTGTCGGCTTCCCGCCAGTCGGCAGCGGCCGAAGGTGATCGTACCTGGCAGGCGCATTTCGAGGCAGGCTAGGGGAGCACATCCAGACGCATTCGGACAGCGTATCCGCGCACATTTCGCATCCTTTGGCAAGAGTTGGGCGCCGGCAACGCAAGAGTACGCAGAGGACCGCGTTCTGGCGGCATTTTTAAGCAGAGCAGTGCAGTGCAGGATTCAGCGTCTGCAGCATCTTTTCCACAGAATGCTACGGCGCTTGACGGCAGTCCCACTTTCCCTTGAGACATCTGCTCGGCAAGCAGCGTCAAGTTACCGCTGGCCCGAGCATCGGTGGTTCAGTGGTAGAATGCTCGCCTGCCACGCGGGCGGCCCGGGTTCGATTCCCGGCCGATGCATCATTTTGCTTTTCCCGCGATAATGCTGCCGCGTGGCTTGAGCGCTTGAGATGCACGATCCACAAGAATGTGTAGCTGGATTTCCCTTGAGAAGGACCGAGAACGCAGCACTCGCGGGTCCCCACTAGGACGCTCGCATCATGTTCTACAGACTAGCGTCGGCCTGGCCTCACAAGTTGCTGGGTCCGGGTGCCTCCGAGGCACTGAACTTCAACGACAAGGAGTGCTGCCTATCGTTGCAACAGCTGCAGCAGCACCGCAATCAACTGGGCCGGCAGTGCACGTGTAGCAACAGAACACGTTATCCAGGAAGTACAGTGTCTCTACGTCTAATATTGGGTAAGGTGTTTACCCAGTTTCCAGGACAAGCGGTGCACCCGTGCCTCGGTAGCGCAGTAGGCAGCGCGTAAGTCTCATAATCTTAAGGTCGTGAGTTCGATCCTCACCCGGGGCATTTAATTTTCTGTGACATGGTGGTGCTGTTGCTAGGGCGCCAACGTATTTCTTGTTTGTTATCCACAGCGTTTCAACGCTTCAGCGGGAAAATGTTTACTTCCTGTTATTGCTACTTACAGCTTCCCTTTTCCTCTTCTCCCAGCAGAGCATGAAGCCAAAAGCATTGCTCTGCGACGTTTGAGGTGCGCGCCTTGCCAGTCAGTATGTGCACAGATGCTCGCAAAGAGAGGGGGGCGCCGACGCGGCACTCGACACGAAATGCGACAAGCGACCGTACGAACGGTCGAACGAAACGGCCACATCCGGTGTGGTCTAGTGGCTAGGATACCTGGCTTTCACCCAGGAGGCCCGGGTTCGATTCCCGGTACCGGAACGGAATTTTTTCCACACGAATCGTGACAAGTTTGAGCTGTCCGAGCGGCCGTTTCCCGTCCTGCTCGCAATATAGCTACTGTTTCGTGACCGTCAGCAGAATATAGACTAGGGAAGCAGACACACGACGACCATAGAAATGGTGTGCGGCTTCATGCCACCTGTTTCCAGCGTAGGGCTGAGCAACTGCATCTGCCGAGGCCCGTTAGCTCAGTTGGTTAGAGCGTCGTGCTAATAACGCGAAGGTCGTGGGTTCGATCCCCCCACGGGCCACTACTCTTTTCCTACTACGAAAAGGCGGCGCCGATTTCAGCTGGCGAGTGTGGTGACCAAAAGATCATCACCCTGCGTGGAAGTTGATAGAGGATCCGAACCCGACTCGTCGGGGAGCGCTACAGCATTCACTCGGCAATGGCCATAATATCTTGAATACACTGGTTCTCAACCGATAAAGAGAAAATGAAAGAAAATGTCCGATTGCCGATGCGTAACAACTTTGGCCTTTGTCAGTACTTGGGCGGGTGAGCGCATGGGAACACAGGGCGCTATTGGCACTTTTACTTCCTATTTTTGTTTCTCCTTTCTTTTCGGAGCTACAGCCCGATTCGGTCAGGGAGACGCCACCGTGAAATGAAGGGGGCGTGCTGTGTGTCCATCGCCTCGCCTCTCCTTACCTCTCTCAGTCGTTTCTCGTGCTTGTCGTTTTGATATAGGCCGATTTGAGAGCGTCAGCTCTCGCGTCAGCCGAGCAAAGTCGAGACAAGTCGAGACACACTAAGGGCTGGTATGCAGCGAGTAAGAGGGCGAAAAAACAATAATTTAAGAGCGCGTGGCAAAAGTACTCATACGCGAAATTAAAAAGCCTGCTGCGGTGGCCGGGAATCGAACCCGGATCAACTGCTTGGAACGCAACTATGCTGACCATTACACCACCACCGCACAAGCGAGCGCCGCGCGTCCGCGCTGTGTCGGCTTCCCGCCAGTCGGCAGCGGCCGAAGGTGATCGTACCTGGCAGGCGCATTTCGAGGCAGGCTAGGGGAGCACATCCAGACGCATTCGGACAGCGTATCCGCGCACATTTCGCATCCTTTGGCAAGAGTTGGGCGCCGGCAACGCAAGAGTACGCAGAGGACCGCGTTCTGGCGGCATTTTTAAGCAGAGCAGTGCAGTGCAGGATTCAGCGTCTGCAGCATCTTTTCCACAGAATGCTACGGCGCTTGACGGCAGTCCCACTTTCCCTTGAGACATCTGCTCGGCAAGCAGCGTCAAGTTACCGCTGGCCCGAGCATCGGTGGTTCAGTGGTAGAATGCTCGCCTGCCACGCGGGCGGCCCGGGTTCGATTCCCGGCCGATGCATCATTTTGCTTTTCCCGCGATAATGCTGCCGCGTGGCTTGAGCGCTTGAGATGCACGATCCACAAGAATGTGTAGCTGGATTTCCCTTGAGAAGGACCGAGAACGCAGCACTCGCGGGTCCCCACTAGGACGCTCGCATCATGTTCTACAGACTAGCGTCGGCCTGGCCTCACAAGTTGCTGGGTCCGGGTGCCTCCGAGGCACTGAACTTCAACGACAAGGAGTGCTGCCTATCGTTGCAACAGCTGCAGCAGCACCGCAATCAACTGGGCCGGCAGTGCACGTGTAGCAACAGAACACGTTATCCAGGAAGTACAGTGTCTCTACGTCTAATATTGGGTAAGGTGTTTACCCAGTTTCCAGGACAAGCGGTGCACCCGTGCCTCGGTAGCGCAGTAGGCAGCGCGTAAGTCTCATAATCTTAAGGTCGTGAGTTCGATCCTCACCCGGGGCATTTAATTTTCTGTGACATGGTGGTGCTGTTGCTAGGGCGCCAACGTATTTCTTGTTTGTTATCCACAGCGTTTCAACGCTTCAGCGGGAAAATGTTTACTTCCTGTTATTGCTACTTACAGCTTCCCTTTTCCTCTTCTCCCAGCAGAGCATGAAGCCAAAAGCATTGCTCTGCGACGTTTGAGGTGCGCGCCTTGCCAGTCAGTATGTGCACAGATGCTCGCAAAGAGAGGGGGGCGCCGACGCGGCACTCGACACGAAATGCGACAAGCGACCGTACGAACGGTCGAACGAAACGGCCACATCCGGTGTGGTCTAGTGGCTAGGATACCTGGCTTTCACCCAGGAGGCCCGGGTTCGATTCCCGGTACCGGAACGGAATTTTTTCCACACGAATCGTGACAAGTTTGAGCTGTCCGAGCGGCCGTTTCCCGTCCTGCTCGCAATATAGCTACTGTTTCGTGACCGTCAGCAGAATATAGACTAGGGAAGCAGACACACGACGACCATAGAAATGGTGTGCGGCTTCATGCCACCTGTTTCCAGCGTAGGGCTGAGCAACTGCATCTGCCGAGGCCCGTTAGCTCAGTTGGTTAGAGCGTCGTGCTAATAACGCGAAGGTCGTGGGTTCGATCCCCCCACGGGCCACTACTCTTTTCCTACTACGAAAAGGCGGCGCCGATTTCAGCTGGCGAGTGTGGTGACCAAAAGATCATCACCCTGCGTGGAAGTTGATAGAGGATCCGAACCCGACTCGTCGGGGAGCGCTACAGCATTCACTCGGCAATGGCCATAATATCTTGAATACACTGGTTCTCAACCGATAAAGAGAAAATGAAAGAAAATGTCCGATTGCCGATGCGTAACAACTTTGGCCTTTGTCAGTACTTGGGCGGGTGAGCGCATGGGAACACAGGGCGCTATTGGCACTTTTACTTCCTATTTTTGTTTCTCCTTTCTTTTCGGAGCTACAGCCCGATTCGGTCAGGGAGACGCCACCGTGAAATGAAGGGGGCGTGCTGTGTGTCCATCGCCTCGCCTCTCCTTACCTCTCTCAGTCGTTTCTCGTGCTTGTCGTTTTGATATAGGCCGATTTGAGAGCGTCAGCTCTCGCGTCAGCCGAGCAAAGTCGAGACAAGTCGAGACACACTAAGGGCTGGTATGCAGCGAGTAAGAGGGCGAAAAAACAATAATTTAAGAGCGCGTGGCAAAAGTACTCATACGCGAAATTAAAAAGCCTGCTGCGGTGGCCGGGAATCGAACCCGGATCAACTGCTTGGAACGCAACTATGCTGACCATTACACCACCACCGCACAAGCGAGCGCCGCGCGTCCGCGCTGTGTCGGCTTCCCGCCAGTCGGCAGCGGCCGAAGGTGATCGTACCTGGCAGGCGCATTTCGAGGCAGGCTAGGGGAGCACATCCAGACGCATTCGGACAGCGTATCCGCGCACATTTCGCATCCTTTGGCAAGAGTTGGGCGCCGGCAACGCAAGAGTACGCAGAGGACCGCGTTCTGGCGGCATTTTTAAGCAGAGCAGTGCAGTGCAGGATTCAGCGTCTGCAGCATCTTTTCCACAGAATGCTACGGCGCTTGACGGCAGTCCCACTTTCCCTTGAGACATCTGCTCGGCAAGCAGCGTCAAGTTACCGCTGGCCCGAGCATCGGTGGTTCAGTGGTAGAATGCTCGCCTGCCACGCGGGCGGCCCGGGTTCGATTCCCGGCCGATGCATCATTTTGCTTTTCCCGCGATAATGCTGCCGCGTGGCTTGAGCGCTTGAGATGCACGATCCACAAGAATGTGTAGCTGGATTTCCCTTGAGAAGGACCGAGAACGCAGCACTCGCGGGTCCCCACTAGGACGCTCGCATCATGTTCTACAGACTAGCGTCGGCCTGGCCTCACAAGTTGCTGGGTCCGGGTGCCTCCGAGGCACTGAACTTCAACGACAAGGAGTGCTGCCTATCGTTGCAACAGCTGCAGCAGCACCGCAATCAACTGGGCCGGCAGTGCACGTGTAGCAACAGAACACGTTATCCAGGAAGTACAGTGTCTCTACGTCTAATATTGGGTAAGGTGTTTACCCAGTTTCCAGGACAAGCGGTGCACCCGTGCCTCGGTAGCGCAGTAGGCAGCGCGTAAGTCTCATAATCTTAAGGTCGTGAGTTCGATCCTCACCCGGGGCATTTAATTTTCTGTGACATGGTGGTGCTGTTGCTAGGGCGCCAACGTATTTCTTGTTTGTTATCCACAGCGTTTCAACGCTTCAGCGGGAAAATGTTTACTTCCTGTTATTGCTACTTACAGCTTCCCTTTTCCTCTTCTCCCAGCAGAGCATGAAGCCAAAAGCATTGCTCTGCGACGTTTGAGGTGCGCGCCTTGCCAGTCAGTATGTGCACAGATGCTCGCAAAGAGAGGGGGGCGCCGACGCGGCACTCGACACGAAATGCGACAAGCGACCGTACGAACGGTCGAACGAAACGGCCACATCCGGTGTGGTCTAGTGGCTAGGATACCTGGCTTTCACCCAGGAGGCCCGGGTTCGATTCCCGGTACCGGAACGGAATTTTTTCCACACGAATCGTGACAAGTTTGAGCTGTCCGAGCGGCCGTTTCCCGTCCTGCTCGCAATATAGCTACTGTTTCGTGACCGTCAGCAGAATATAGACTAGGGAAGCAGACACACGACGACCATAGAAATGGTGTGCGGCTTCATGCCACCTGTTTCCAGCGTAGGGCTGAGCAACTGCATCTGCCGAGGCCCGTTAGCTCAGTTGGTTAGAGCGTCGTGCTAATAACGCGAAGGTCGTGGGTTCGATCCCCCCACGGGCCACTACTCTTTTCCTACTACGAAAAGGCGGCGCCGATTTCAGCTGGCGAGTGTGGTGACCAAAAGATCATCACCCTGCGTGGAAGTTGATAGAGGATCCGAACCCGACTCGTCGGGGAGCGCTACAGCATTCACTCGGCAATGGCCATAATATCTTGAATACACTGGTTCTCAACCGATAAAGAGAAAATGAAAGAAAATGTCCGATTGCCGATGCGTAACAACTTTGGCCTTTGTCAGTACTTGGGCGGGTGAGCGCATGGGAACACAGGGCGCTATTGGCACTTTTACTTCCTATTTTTGTTTCTCCTTTCTTTTCGGAGCTACAGCCCGATTCGGTCAGGGAGACGCCACCGTGAAATGAAGGGGGCGTGCTGTGTGTCCATCGCCTCGCCTCTCCTTACCTCTCTCAGTCGTTTCTCGTGCTTGTCGTTTTGATATAGGCCGATTTGAGAGCGTCAGCTCTCGCGTCAGCCGAGCAAAGTCGAGACAAGTCGAGACACACTAAGGGCTGGTATGCAGCGAGTAAGAGGGCGAAAAAACAATAATTTAAGAGCGCGTGGCAAAAGTACTCATACGCGAAATTAAAAAGCCTGCTGCGGTGGCCGGGAATCGAACCCGGATCAACTGCTTGGAACGCAACTATGCTGACCATTACACCACCACCGCACAAGCGAGCGCCGCGCGTCCGCGCTGTGTCGGCTTCCCGCCAGTCGGCAGCGGCCGAAGGTGATCGTACCTGGCAGGCGCATTTCGAGGCAGGCTAGGGGAGCACATCCAGACGCATTCGGACAGCGTATCCGCGCACATTTCGCATCCTTTGGCAAGAGTTGGGCGCCGGCAACGCAAGAGTACGCAGAGGACCGCGTTCTGGCGGCATTTTTAAGCAGAGCAGTGCAGTGCAGGATTCAGCGTCTGCAGCATCTTTTCCACAGAATGCTACGGCGCTTGACGGCAGTCCCACTTTCCCTTGAGACATCTGCTCGGCAAGCAGCGTCAAGTTACCGCTGGCCCGAGCATCGGTGGTTCAGTGGTAGAATGCTCGCCTGCCACGCGGGCGGCCCGGGTTCGATTCCCGGCCGATGCATCATTTTGCTTTTCCCGCGATAATGCTGCCGCGTGGCTTGAGCGCTTGAGATGCACGATCCACAAGAATGTGTAGCTGGATTTCCCTTGAGAAGGACCGAGAACGCAGCACTCGCGGGTCCCCACTAGGACGCTCGCATCATGTTCTACAGACTAGCGTCGGCCTGGCCTCACAAGTTGCTGGGTCCGGGTGCCTCCGAGGCACTGAACTTCAACGACAAGGAGTGCTGCCTATCGTTGCAACAGCTGCAGCAGCACCGCAATCAACTGGGCCGGCAGTGCACGTGTAGCAACAGAACACGTTATCCAGGAAGTACAGTGTCTCTACGTCTAATATTGGGTAAGGTGTTTACCCAGTTTCCAGGACAAGCGGTGCACCCGTGCCTCGGTAGCGCAGTAGGCAGCGCGTAAGTCTCATAATCTTAAGGTCGTGAGTTCGATCCTCACCCGGGGCATTTAATTTTCTGTGACATGGTGGTGCTGTTGCTAGGGCGCCAACGTATTTCTTGTTTGTTATCCACAGCGTTTCAACGCTTCAGCGGGAAAATGTTTACTTCCTGTTATTGCTACTTACAGCTTCCCTTTTCCTCTTCTCCCAGCAGAGCATGAAGCCAAAAGCATTGCTCTGCGACGTTTGAGGTGCGCGCCTTGCCAGTCAGTATGTGCACAGATGCTCGCAAAGAGAGGGGGGCGCCGACGCGGCACTCGACACGAAATGCGACAAGCGACCGTACGAACGGTCGAACGAAACGGCCACATCCGGTGTGGTCTAGTGGCTAGGATACCTGGCTTTCACCCAGGAGGCCCGGGTTCGATTCCCGGTACCGGAACGGAATTTTTTCCACACGAATCGTGACAAGTTTGAGCTGTCCGAGCGGCCGTTTCCCGTCCTGCTCGCAATATAGCTACTGTTTCGTGACCGTCAGCAGAATATAGACTAGGGAAGCAGACACACGACGACCATAGAAATGGTGTGCGGCTTCATGCCACCTGTTTCCAGCGTAGGGCTGAGCAACTGCATCTGCCGAGGCCCGTTAGCTCAGTTGGTTAGAGCGTCGTGCTAATAACGCGAAGGTCGTGGGTTCGATCCCCCCACGGGCCACTACTCTTTTCCTACTACGAAAAGGCGGCGCCGATTTCAGCTGGCGAGTGTGGTGACCAAAAGATCATCACCCTGCGTGGAAGTTGATAGAGGATCCGAACCCGACTCGTCGGGGAGCGCTACAGCATTCACTCGGCAATGGCCATAATATCTTGAATACACTGGTTCTCAACCGATAAAGAGAAAATGAAAGAAAATGTCCGATTGCCGATGCGTAACAACTTTGGCCTTTGTCAGTACTTGGGCGGGTGAGCGCATGGGAACACAGGGCGCTATTGGCACTTTTACTTCCTATTTTTGTTTCTCCTTTCTTTTCGGAGCTACAGCCCGATTCGGTCAGGGAGACGCCACCGTGAAATGAAGGGGGCGTGCTGTGTGTCCATCGCCTCGCCTCTCCTTACCTCTCTCAGTCGTTTCTCGTGCTTGTCGTTTTGATATAGGCCGATTTGAGAGCGTCAGCTCTCGCGTCAGCCGAGCAAAGTCGAGACAAGTCGAGACACACTAAGGGCTGGTATGCAGCGAGTAAGAGGGCGAAAAAACAATAATTTAAGAGCGCGTGGCAAAAGTACTCATACGCGAAATTAAAAAGCCTGCTGCGGTGGCCGGGAATCGAACCCGGATCAACTGCTTGGAACGCAACTATGCTGACCATTACACCACCACCGCACAAGCGAGCGCCGCGCGTCCGCGCTGTGTCGGCTTCCCGCCAGTCGGCAGCGGCCGAAGGTGATCGTACCTGGCAGGCGCATTTCGAGGCAGGCTAGGGGAGCACATCCAGACGCATTCGGACAGCGTATCCGCGCACATTTCGCATCCTTTGGCAAGAGTTGGGCGCCGGCAACGCAAGAGTACGCAGAGGACCGCGTTCTGGCGGCATTTTTAAGCAGAGCAGTGCAGTGCAGGATTCAGCGTCTGCAGCATCTTTTCCACAGAATGCTACGGCGCTTGACGGCAGTCCCACTTTCCCTTGAGACATCTGCTCGGCAAGCAGCGTCAAGTTACCGCTGGCCCGAGCATCGGTGGTTCAGTGGTAGAATGCTCGCCTGCCACGCGGGCGGCCCGGGTTCGATTCCCGGCCGATGCATCATTTTGCTTTTCCCGCGATAATGCTGCCGCGTGGCTTGAGCGCTTGAGATGCACGATCCACAAGAATGTGTAGCTGGATTTCCCTTGAGAAGGACCGAGAACGCAGCACTCGCGGGTCCCCACTAGGACGCTCGCATCATGTTCTACAGACTAGCGTCGGCCTGGCCTCACAAGTTGCTGGGTCCGGGTGCCTCCGAGGCACTGAACTTCAACGACAAGGAGTGCTGCCTATCGTTGCAACAGCTGCAGCAGCACCGCAATCAACTGGGCCGGCAGTGCACGTGTAGCAACAGAACACGTTATCCAGGAAGTACAGTGTCTCTACGTCTAATATTGGGTAAGGTGTTTACCCAGTTTCCAGGACAAGCGGTGCACCCGTGCCTCGGTAGCGCAGTAGGCAGCGCGTAAGTCTCATAATCTTAAGGTCGTGAGTTCGATCCTCACCCGGGGCATTTAATTTTCTGTGACATGGTGGTGCTGTTGCTAGGGCGCCAACGTATTTCTTGTTTGTTATCCACAGCGTTTCAACGCTTCAGCGGGAAAATGTTTACTTCCTGTTATTGCTACTTACAGCTTCCCTTTTCCTCTTCTCCCAGCAGAGCATGAAGCCAAAAGCATTGCTCTGCGACGTTTGAGGTGCGCGCCTTGCCAGTCAGTATGTGCACAGATGCTCGCAAAGAGAGGGGGGCGCCGACGCGGCACTCGACACGAAATGCGACAAGCGACCGTACGAACGGTCGAACGAAACGGCCACATCCGGTGTGGTCTAGTGGCTAGGATACCTGGCTTTCACCCAGGAGGCCCGGGTTCGATTCCCGGTACCGGAACGGAATTTTTTCCACACGAATCGTGACAAGTTTGAGCTGTCCGAGCGGCCGTTTCCCGTCCTGCTCGCAATATAGCTACTGTTTCGTGACCGTCAGCAGAATATAGACTAGGGAAGCAGACACACGACGACCATAGAAATGGTGTGCGGCTTCATGCCACCTGTTTCCAGCGTAGGGCTGAGCAACTGCATCTGCCGAGGCCCGTTAGCTCAGTTGGTTAGAGCGTCGTGCTAATAACGCGAAGGTCGTGGGTTCGATCCCCCCCACGGGCCACTACTCTTTTCCTACTACGAAAAGGCGGCGCCGATTTCAGCTGGCGAGTGTGGTGACCAAAAGATCATCACCCTGCGTGGAAGTTGATAGAGGATCCGAACCCGACTCGTCGGGGAGCGCTACAGCATTCACTCGGCAATGGCCATAATATCTTGAATACACTGGTTCTCAACCGATAAAGAGAAAATGAAAGAAAATGTCCGATTGCCGATGCGTAACAACTTTGGCCTTTGTCAGTACTTGGGCGGGTGAGCGCATGGGAACACAGGGCGCTATTGGCACTTTTACTTCCTATTTTTGTTTCTCCTTTCTTTTCGGAGCTACAGCCCGATTCGGTCAGGGAGACGCCACCGTGAAATGAAGGGGGCGTGCTGTGTGTCCATCGCCTCGCCTCTCCTTACCTCTCTCAGTCGTTTCTCGTGCTTGTCGTTTTGATATAGGCCGATTTGAGAGCGTCAGCTCTCGCGTCAGCCGAGCAAAGTCGAGACAAGTCGAGACACACTAAGGGCTGGTATGCAGCGAGTAAGAGGGCGAAAAAACAATAATTTAAGAGCGCGTGGCAAAAGTACTCATACGCGAAATTAAAAAGCCTGCTGCGGTGGCCGGGAATCGAACCCGGATCAACTGCTTGGAACGCAACTATGCTGACCATTACACCACCACCGCACAAGCGAGCGCCGCGCGTCCGCGCTGTGTCGGCTTCCCGCCAGTCGGCAGCGGCCGAAGGTGATCGTACCTGGCAGGCGCATTTCGAGGCAGGCTAGGGGAGCACATCCAGACGCATTCGGACAGCGTATCCGCGCACATTTCGCATCCTTTGGCAAGAGTTGGGCGCCGGCAACGCAAGAGTACGCAGAGGACCGCGTTCTGGCGGCATTTTTAAGCAGAGCAGTGCAGTGCAGGATTCAGCGTCTGCAGCATCTTTTCCACAGAATGCTACGGCGCTTGACGGCAGTCCCACTTTCCCTTGAGACATCTGCTCGGCAAGCAGCGTCAAGTTACCGCTGGCCCGAGCATCGGTGGTTCAGTGGTAGAATGCTCGCCTGCCACGCGGGCGGCCCGGGTTCGATTCCCGGCCGATGCATCATTTTGCTTTTCCCGCGATAATGCTGCCGCGTGGCTTGAGCGCTTGAGATGCACGATCCACAAGAATGTGTAGCTGGATTTCCCTTGAGAAGGACCGAGAACGCAGCACTCGCGGGTCCCCACTAGGACGCTCGCATCATGTTCTACAGACTAGCGTCGGCCTGGCCTCACAAGTTGCTGGGTCCGGGTGCCTCCGAGGCACTGAACTTCAACGACAAGGAGTGCTGCCTATCGTTGCAACAGCTGCAGCAGCACCGCAATCAACTGGGCCGGCAGTGCACGTGTAGCAACAGAACACGTTATCCAGGAAGTACAGTGTCTCTACGTCTAATATTGGGTAAGGTGTTTACCCAGTTTCCAGGACAAGCGGTGCACCCGTGCCTCGGTAGCGCAGTAGGCAGCGCGTAAGTCTCATAATCTTAAGGTCGTGAGTTCGATCCTCACCCGGGCATTTAATTTTCTGTGACATGGTGGTGCTGTTGCTAGGGCGCCAACGTATTTCTTGTTTGTTATCCACAGCGTTTCAACGCTTCAGCGGGAAAATGTTTACTTCCTGTTATTGCTACTTACAGCTTCCCTTTTCCTCTTCTCCCAGCAGAGCA
>NW_025728859.1:0-43772 GCF_021461385.2 Schistocerca piceifrons
AAACTGCAGCAACTAACTCAGTTTGAAGGAGAATGTGCTAACCAAGTTTGCCAGGAGGTCTTTGAAAACGACAAAACAGTACGAATCGGGCGGTATGCTCCGAAATACGATAGCGCCTATCGTTCTGCAGCGGCGTACAGCTCCAAATTCGATTTGTAATCATAAATTGATTCATTTGTCCTCCCGCAGACGTTTCTCGCGCTTGTGCTGTCAAATGGACCGCGACCCGAGCGGCAGCGAGCGGCAGTCGAGCAAAGTCGGGACAAGTCGGGACGGAAGGGGAGGCGACACGACAGGCGAGAATGCACCGCGCAAATTACGCAAATATCTGGAAGCGCGGCGCGCGTCAGGCAGGTGAGAAAGCTTCCGTCGGTCCAGCAGGACACCGCGCGCAAGCCCCGCGCCGGATGACAGGAACAAGGTGCGTCGCCAGCCAGTGTCGGAGGCCGCACGCACCAAACGAATGACAGGCGGTGCATCCAGCAGCTGTGTTGTGCGCCTCACCTTGGTTCGGCAGTCGCCTATGAGACGCCGAGGCGAGCGCGCACTCCGCGCCACCTTCGAGGTGGAAAGACATGCTTTGCGTCAAATGTGCCACGGAAAGCGGCGATTGCGTGTGTTGGGAGAAGAGGCGAACGCTTCTTCTGTGGCGCGGCTACAGTATAAGGACGCCAACGGCCATACCATGTTGAATACACCGGTTCTCGTCCGATCACCGAAGTTAAGCAACATCGGGCCCGGTTAGTACTTGGATGGGTGACCGCCTGGGAACACCGGGTGCTGTTGGCTCTATCTCATTTTTTTCATTTTTACGTCGCTGCACCTGCCAGTCCTCTTTTCATACTAACTTTCAGGTGTTGACAAAGATGCTTCCACAAGCATTTTAAACCACTGTATCAGACGTAAGATACGAAATTGCAGTAATGGACTCAGTTTGAGCAAGAATGCGCGAAAGAAGATTGCTAGAACGCCTCGGAAATAACAACACACTACGAATCGACAGATGAGTTTTGAAATACGTCAGGGCCTACTGTTTTGTAGCGGTGCTAAATTCCGCAAAGTAAATAAACAGAAACAAACAAACAAAAAAGAAGAAGAAGAAGAAGAAGAAAAATCTTCTGTTCTCGTCCGATCACCGAAGTGAAGCAGCAACGTTAGTACTCGGAAGGGTGAGCGCCTGGGAACTCTGGCTGTGTTCATTTTTCGCTTTTTAGTCGCTACTCCTGCCAGCCCTCTTTCCATACCACCTTTCTGTTGTGACAAAGAGACTTCCTTAAGCATTTTAAACGGCCGTAAGAAACGAAACTGCAGCAACTAACTCAGTTTGAAGGAGAATGTGCTAACCAAGTTTGCCAGGAGGTCTTTGAAAACGACAAAACAGTACGAATCGGGCGGTATGCTCCGAAATACGATAGCGCCTATCGTTCTGCAGCGGCGTACAGCTCCAAATTCGATTTGTAATCATAAATTGATTCATTTGTCCTCCCGCAGACGTTTCTCGCGCTTGTGCTGTCAAATGGACCGCGACCCGAGCGGCAGCGAGCGGCAGTCGAGCAAAGTCGGGACAAGTCGGGACGGAAGGGGAGGCGACACGACAGGCGAGAATGCACCGCGCAAATTACGCAAATATCTGGAAGCGCGGCGCGCGTCAGGCAGGTGAGAAAGCTTCCGTCGGTCCAGCAGGACACCGCGCGCAAGCCCCGCGCCGGATGACAGGAACAAGGTGCGTCGCCAGCCAGTGTCGGAGGCCGCACGCACCAAACGAATGACAGGCGGTGCATCCAGCAGCTGTGTTGTGCGCCTCACCTTGGTTCGGCAGTCGCCTATGAGACGCCGAGGCGAGCGCGCACTCCGCGCCACCTTCGAGGTGGAAAGACATGCTTTGCGTCAAATGTGCCACGGAAAGCGGCGATTGCGTGTGTTGGGAGAAGAGGCGAACGCTTCTTCTGTGGCGCGGCTACAGTATAAGGACGCCAACGGCCATACCATGTTGAATACACCGGTTCTCGTCCGATCACCGAAGTTAAGCAACATCGGGCCCGGTTAGTACTTGGATGGGTGACCGCCTGGGAACACCGGGTGCTGTTGGCTCTATCTCATTTTTTTCATTTTTACGTCGCTGCACCTGCCAGTCCTCTTTTCATACTAACTTTCAGGTGTTGACAAAGATGCTTCCACAAGCATTTTAAACCACTGTATCAGACGTAAGATACGAAATTGCAGTAATGGACTCAGTTTGAGCAAGAATGCGCGAAAGAAGATTGCTAGAACGCCTCGGAAATAACAACACACTACGAATCGACAGATGAGTTTTGAAATACGTCAGGGCCTACTGTTTTGTAGCGGTGCTAAATTCCGCAAAGTAAATAAACAGAAACAAACAAACAAAAAAGAAGAAGAAGAAGAAGAAGAAAAATCTTCTGTTCTCGTCCGATCACCGAAGTGAAGCAGCAACGTTAGTACTCGGAAGGGTGAGCGCCTGGGAACTCTGGCTGTGTTCATTTTTCGCTTTTTAGTCGCTACTCCTGCCAGCCCTCTTTCCATACCACCTTTCTGTTGTGACAAAGAGACTTCCTTAAGCATTTTAAACGGCCGTAAGAAACGAAACTGCAGCAACTAACTCAGTTTGAAGGAGAATGTGCTAACCAAGTTTGCCAGGAGGTCTTTGAAAACGACAAAACAGTACGAATCGGGCGGTATGCTCCGAAATACGATAGCGCCTATCGTTCTGCAGCGGCGTACAGCTCCAAATTCGATTTGTAATCATAAATTGATTCATTTGTCCTCCCGCAGACGTTTCTCGCGCTTGTGCTGTCAAATGGACCGCGACCCGAGCGGCAGCGAGCGGCAGTCGAGCAAAGTCGGGACAAGTCGGGACGGAAGGGGAGGCGACACGACAGGCGAGAATGCACCGCGCAAATTACGCAAATATCTGGAAGCGCGGCGCGCGTCAGGCAGGTGAGAAAGCTTCCGTCGGTCCAGCAGGACACCGCGCGCAAGCCCCGCGCCGGATGACAGGAACAAGGTGCGTCGCCAGCCAGTGTCGGAGGCCGCACGCACCAAACGAATGACAGGCGGTGCATCCAGCAGCTGTGTTGTGCGCCTCACCTTGGTTCGGCAGTCGCCTATGAGACGCCGAGGCGAGCGCGCACTCCGCGCCACCTTCGAGGTGGAAAGACATGCTTTGCGTCAAATGTGCCACGGAAAGCGGCGATTGCGTGTGTTGGGAGAAGAGGCGAACGCTTCTTCTGTGGCGCGGCTACAGTATAAGGACGCCAACGGCCATACCATGTTGAATACACCGGTTCTCGTCCGATCACCGAAGTTAAGCAACATCGGGCCCGGTTAGTACTTGGATGGGTGACCGCCTGGGAACACCGGGTGCTGTTGGCTCTATCTCATTTTTTTCATTTTTACGTCGCTGCACCTGCCAGTCCTCTTTTCATACTAACTTTCAGGTGTTGACAAAGATGCTTCCACAAGCATTTTAAACCACTGTATCAGACGTAAGATACGAAATTGCAGTAATGGACTCAGTTTGAGCAAGAATGCGCGAAAGAAGATTGCTAGAACGCCTCGGAAATAACAACACACTACGAATCGACAGATGAGTTTTGAAATACGTCAGGGCCTACTGTTTTGTAGCGGTGCTAAATTCCGCAAAGTAAATAAACAGAAACAAACAAACAAAAAAGAAGAAGAAGAAGAAGAAGAAAAATCTTCTGTTCTCGTCCGATCACCGAAGTGAAGCAGCAACGTTAGTACTCGGAAGGGTGAGCGCCTGGGAACTCTGGCTGTGTTCATTTTTCGCTTTTTAGTCGCTACTCCTGCCAGCCCTCTTTCCATACCACCTTTCTGTTGTGACAAAGAGACTTCCTTAAGCATTTTAAACGGCCGTAAGAAACGAAACTGCAGCAACTAACTCAGTTTGAAGGAGAATGTGCTAACCAAGTTTGCCAGGAGGTCTTTGAAAACGACAAAACAGTACGAATCGGGCGGTATGCTCCGAAATACGATAGCGCCTATCGTTCTGCAGCGGCGTACAGCTCCAAATTCGATTTGTAATCATAAATTGATTCATTTGTCCTCCCGCAGACGTTTCTCGCGCTTGTGCTGTCAAATGGACCGCGACCCGAGCGGCAGCGAGCGGCAGTCGAGCAAAGTCGGGACAAGTCGGGACGGAAGGGGAGGCGACACGACAGGCGAGAATGCACCGCGCAAATTACGCAAATATCTGGAAGCGCGGCGCGCGTCACGCAGGTGAGAAAGCTTCCGTCGGTCCAGCAGGACACCGCGCGCAAGCCCCGCGCCGGATGACAGGAACAAGGTGCGTCGCCAGCCAGTGTCGGAGGCCGCACGCACCAAACGAATGACAGGCGGTGCATCCAGCAGCTGTGTTGTGCGCCTCACCTTGGTTCGGCAGTCGCCTATGAGACGCCGAGGCGAGCGCGCACTCCGCGCCACCTTCGAGGTGGAAAGACATGCTTTGCGTCAAATGTGCCACGGAAAGCGGCGATTGCGTGTGTTGGGAGAAGAGGCGAACGCTTCTTCTGTGGCGCGGCTACAGTATAAGGACGCCAACGGCCATACCATGTTGAATACACCGGTTCTCGTCCGATCACCGAAGTTAAGCAACATCGGGCCCGGTTAGTACTTGGATGGGTGACCGCCTGGGAACACCGGGTGCTGTTGGCTCTATCTCATTTTTTTCATTTTTACGTCGCTGCACCTGCCAGTCCTCTTTTCATACTAACTTTCAGGTGTTGACAAAGATGCTTCCACAAGCATTTTAAACCACTGTATCAGACGTAAGATACGAAATTGCAGTAATGGACTCAGTTTGAGCAAGAATGCGCGAAAGAAGATTGCTAGAACGCCTCGGAAATAACAACACACTACGAATCGACAGATGAGTTTTGAAATACGTCAGGGCCTACTGTTTTGTAGCGGTGCTAAATTCCGCAAAGTAAATAAACAGAAACAAACAAACAAAAAAGAAGAAGAAGAAGAAGAAGAAAAATCTTCTGTTCTCGTCCGATCACCGAAGTGAAGCAGCAACGTTAGTACTCGGAAGGGTGAGCGCCTGGGAACTCTGGCTGTGTTCATTTTTCGCTTTTTAGTCGCTACTCCTGCCAGCCCTCTTTCCATACCACCTTTCTGTTGTGACAAAGAGACTTCCTTAAGCATTTTAAACGGCCGTAAGAAACGAAACTGCAGCAACTAACTCAGTTTGAAGGAGAATGTGCTAACCAAGTTTGCCAGGAGGTCTTTGAAAACGACAAAACAGTACGAATCGGGCGGTATGCTCCGAAATACGATAGCGCCTATCGTTCTGCAGCGGCGTACAGCTCCAAATTCGATTTGTAATCATAAATTGATTCATTTGTCCTCCCGCAGACGTTTCTCGCGCTTGTGCTGTCAAATGGACCGCGACCCGAGCGGCAGCGAGCGGCAGTCGAGCAAAGTCGGGACAAGTCGGGACGGAAGGGGAGGCGACACGACAGGCGAGAATGCACCGCGCAAATTACGCAAATATCTGGAAGCGCGGCGCGCGTCAGGCAGGTGAGAAAGCTTCCGTCGGTCCAGCAGGACACCGCGCGCAAGCCCCGCGCCGGATGACAGGAACAAGGTGCGTCGCCAGCCAGTGTCGGAGGCCGCACGCACCAACGAATGACAGGCGGTGCATCCAGCAGCTGTGTTGTGCGCCTCACCTTGGTTCGGCAGTCGCCTATGAGACGCCGAGGCGAGCGCGCACTCCGCGCCACCTTCGAGGTGGAAAGACATGCTTTGCGTCAAATGTGCCACGGAAAGCGGCGATTGCGTGTGTTGGGAGAAGAGGCGAACGCTTCTTCTGTGGCGCGGCTACAGTATAAGGACGCCAACGGCCATACCATGTTGAATACACCGGTTCTCGTCCGATCACCGAAGTTAAGCAACATCGGGCCCGGTTAGTACTTGGATGGGTGACCGCCTGGGAACACCGGGTGCTGTTGGCTCTATCTCATTTTTTTCATTTTTACGTCGCTGCACCTGCCAGTCCTCTTTTCATACTAACTTTCAGGTGTTGACAAAGATGCTTCCACAAGCATTTTAAACCACTGTATCAGACGTAAGATACGAAATTGCAGTAATGGACTCAGTTTGAGCAAGAATGCGCGAAAGAAGATTGCTAGAACGCCTCGGAAATAACAACACACTACGAATCGACAGATGAGTTTTGAAATACGTCAGGGCCTACTGTTTTGTAGCGGTGCTAAATTCCGCAAAGTAAATAAACAGAAACAAACAAACAAAAAAGAAGAAGAAGAAGAAGAAGAAAAATCTTCTGTTCTCGTCCGATCACCGAAGTGAAGCAGCAACGTTAGTACTCGGAAGGGTGAGCGCCTGGGAACTCTGGCTGTGTTCATTTTTCGCTTTTTAGTCGCTACTCCTGCCAGCCCTCTTTCCATACCACCTTTCTGTTGTGACAAAGAGACTTCCTTAAGCATTTTAAACGGCCGTAAGAAACGAAACTGCAGCAACTAACTCAGTTTGAAGGAGAATGTGCTAACCAAGTTTGCCAGGAGGTCTTTGAAAACGACAAAACAGTACGAATCGGGCGGTATGCTCCGAAATACGATAGCGCCTATCGTTCTGCAGCGGCGTACAGCTCCAAATTCGATTTGTAATCATAAATTGATTCATTTGTCCTCCCGCAGACGTTTCTCGCGCTTGTGCTGTCAAATGGACCGCGACCCGAGCGGCAGCGAGCGGCAGTCGAGCAAAGTCGGGACAAGTCGGGACGGAAGGGGAGGCGACACGACAGGCGAGAATGCACCGCGCAAATTACGCAAATATCTGGAAGCGCGGCGCGCGTCAGGCAGGTGAGAAAGCTTCCGTCGGTCCAGCAGGACACCGCGCGCAAGCCCCGCGCCGGATGACAGGAACAAGGTGCGTCGCCAGCCAGTGTCGGAGGCCGCACGCACCAAACGAATGACAGGCGGTGCATCCAGCAGCTGTGTTGTGCGCCTCACCTTGGTTCGGCAGTCGCCTATGAGACGCCGAGGCGAGCGCGCACTCCGCGCCACCTTCGAGGTGGAAAGACATGCTTTGCGTCAAATGTGCCACGGAAAGCGGCGATTGCGTGTGTTGGGAGAAGAGGCGAACGCTTCTTCTGTGGCGCGGCTACAGTATAAGGACGCCAACGGCCATACCATGTTGAATACACCGGTTCTCGTCCGATCACCGAAGTTAAGCAACATCGGGCCCGGTTAGTACTTGGATGGGTGACCGCCTGGGAACACCGGGTGCTGTTGGCTCTATCTCATTTTTTTCATTTTTACGTCGCTGCACCTGCCAGTCCTCTTTTCATACTAACTTTCAGGTGTTGACAAAGATGCTTCCACAAGCATTTTAAACCACTGTATCAGACGTAAGATACGAAATTGCAGTAATGGACTCAGTTTGAGCAAGAATGCGCGAAAGAAGATTGCTAGAACGCCTCGGAAATAACAACACACTACGAATCGACAGATGAGTTTTGAAATACGTCAGGGCCTACTGTTTTGTAGCGGTGCTAAATTCCGCAAAGTAAATAAACAGAAACAAACAAACAAAAAAGAAGAAGAAGAAGAAGAAGAAGAAAAATCTTCTGTTCTCGTCCGATCACCGAAGTGAAGCAGCAACGTTAGTACTCGGAAGGGTGAGCGCCTGGGAACTCTGGCTGTGTTCATTTTTCGCTTTTTAGTCGCTACTCCTGCCAGCCCTCTTTCCATACCACCTTTCTGTTGTGACAAAGAGACTTCCTTAAGCATTTTAAACGGCCGTAAGAAACGAAACTGCAGCAACTAACTCAGTTTGAAGGAGAATGTGCTAACCAAGTTTGCCAGGAGGTCTTTGAAAACGACAAAACAGTACGAATCGGGCGGTATGCTCCGAAATACGATAGCGCCTATCGTTCTGCAGCGGCGTACAGCTCCAAATTCGATTTGTAATCATAAATTGATTCATTTGTCCTCCCGCAGACGTTTCTCGCGCTTGTGCTGTCAAATGGACCGCGACCCGAGCGGCAGCGAGCGGCAGTCGAGCAAAGTCGGGACAAGTCGGGACGGAAGGGGAGGCGACACGACAGGCGAGAATGCACCGCGCAAATTACGCAAATATCTGGAAGCGCGGCGCGCGTCAGGCAGGTGAGAAAGCTTCCGTCGGTCCAGCAGGACACCGCGCGCAAGCCCCGCGCCGGATGACAGGAACAAGGTGCGTCGCCAGCCAGTGTCGGAGGCCGCACGCACCAACGAATGACAGGCGGTGCATCCAGCAGCTGTGTTGTGCGCCTCACCTTGGTTCGGCAGTCGCCTATGAGACGCCGAGGCGAGCGCGCACTCCGCGCCACCTTCGAGGTGGAAAGACATGCTTTGCGTCAAATGTGCCACGGAAAGCGGCGATTGCGTGTGTTGGGAGAAGAGGCGAACGCTTCTTCTGTGGCGCGGCTACAGTATAAGGACGCCAACGGCCATACCATGTTGAATACACCGGTTCTCGTCCGATCACCGAAGTTAAGCAACATCGGGCCCGGTTAGTACTTGGATGGGTGACCGCCTGGGAACACCGGGTGCTGTTGGCTCTATCTCATTTTTTTCATTTTTACGTCGCTGCACCTGCCAGTCCTCTTTTCATACTAACTTTCAGGTGTTGACAAAGATGCTTCCACAAGCATTTTAAACCACTGTATCAGACGTAAGATACGAAATTGCAGTAATGGACTCAGTTTGAGCAAGAATGCGCGAAAGAAGATTGCTAGAACGCCTCGGAAATAACAACACACTACGAATCGACAGATGAGTTTTGAAATACGTCAGGGCCTACTGTTTTGTAGCGGTGCTAAATTCCGCAAAGTAAATAAACAGAAACAAACAAACAAAAAAGAAGAAGAAGAAGAAGAAGAAGAAAAATCTTCTGTTCTCGTCCGATCACCGAAGTGAAGCAGCAACGTTAGTACTCGGAAGGGTGAGCGCCTGGGAACTCTGGCTGTGTTCATTTTTCGCTTTTTAGTCGCTACTCCTGCCAGCCCTCTTTCCATACCACCTTTCTGTTGTGACAAAGAGACTTCCTTAAGCATTTTAAACGGCCGTAAGAAACGAAACTGCAGCAACTAACTCAGTTTGAAGGAGAATGTGCTAACCAAGTTTGCCAGGAGGTCTTTGAAAACGACAAAACAGTACGAATCGGGCGGTATGCTCCGAAATACGATAGCGCCTATCGTTCTGCAGCGGCGTACAGCTCCAAATTCGATTTGTAATCATAAATTGATTCATTTGTCCTCCCGCAGACGTTTCTCGCGCTTGTGCTGTCAAATGGACCGCGACCCGAGCGGCAGCGAGCGGCAGTCGAGCAAAGTCGGGACAAGTCGGGACGGAAGGGGAGGCGACACGACAGGCGAGAATGCACCGCGCAAATTACGCAAATATCTGGAAGCGCGGCGCGCGTCAGGCAGGTGAGAAAGCTTCCGTCGGTCCAGCAGGACACCGCGCGCAAGCCCCGCGCCGGATGACAGGAACAAGGTGCGTCGCCAGCCAGTGTCGGAGGCCGCACGCACCAACGAATGACAGGCGGTGCATCCAGCAGCTGTGTTGTGCGCCTCACCTTGGTTCGGCAGTCGCCTATGAGACGCCGAGGCGAGCGCGCACTCCGCGCCACCTTCGAGGTGGAAAGACATGCTTTGCGTCAAATGTGCCACGGAAAGCGGCGATTGCGTGTGTTGGGAGAAGAGGCGAACGCTTCTTCTGTGGCGCGGCTACAGTATAAGGACGCCAACGGCCATACCATGTTGAATACACCGGTTCTCGTCCGATCACCGAAGTTAAGCAACATCGGGCCCGGTTAGTACTTGGATGGGTGACCGCCTGGGAACACCGGGTGCTGTTGGCTCTATCTCATTTTTTTCATTTTTACGTCGCTGCACCTGCCAGTCCTCTTTTCATACTAACTTTCAGGTGTTGACAAAGATGCTTCCACAAGCATTTTAAACCACTGTATCAGACGTAAGATACGAAATTGCAGTAATGGACTCAGTTTGAGCAAGAATGCGCGAAAGAAGATTGCTAGAACGCCTCGGAAATAACAACACACTACGAATCGACAGATGAGTTTTGAAATACGTCAGGGCCTACTGTTTTGTAGCGGTGCTAAATTCCGCAAAGTAAATAAACAGAAACAAACAAACAAAAAAGAAGAAGAAGAAGAAGAAGAAAAATCTTCTGTTCTCGTCCGATCACCGAAGTGAAGCAGCAACGTTAGTACTCGGAAGGGTGAGCGCCTGGGAACTCTGGCTGTGTTCATTTTTCGCTTTTTAGTCGCTACTCCTGCCAGCCCTCTTTCCATACCACCTTTCTGTTGTGACAAAGAGACTTCCTTAAGCATTTTAAACGGCCGTAAGAAACGAAACTGCAGCAACTAACTCAGTTTGAAGGAGAATGTGCTAACCAAGTTTGCCAGGAGGTCTTTGAAAACGACAAAACAGTACGAATCGGGCGGTATGCTCCGAAATACGATAGCGCCTATCGTTCTGCAGCGGCGTACAGCTCCAAATTCGATTTGTAATCATAAATTGATTCATTTGTCCTCCCGCAGACGTTTCTCGCGCTTGTGCTGTCAAATGGACCGCGACCCGAGCGGCAGCGAGCGGCAGTCGAGCAAAGTCGGGACAAGTCGGGACGGAAGGGGAGGCGACACGACAGGCGAGAATGCACCGCGCAAATTACGCAAATATCTGGAAGCGCGGCGCGCGTCAGGCAGGTGAGAAAGCTTCCGTCGGTCCAGCAGGACACCGCGCGCAAGCCCCGCGCCGGATGACAGGAACAAGGTGCGTCGCCAGCCAGTGTCGGAGGCCGCACGCACCAAACGAATGACAGGCGGTGCATCCAGCAGCTGTGTTGTGCGCCTCACCTTGGTTCGGCAGTCGCCTATGAGACGCCGAGGCGAGCGCGCACTCCGCGCCACCTTCGAGGTGGAAAGACATGCTTTGCGTCAAATGTGCCACGGAAAGCGGCGATTGCGTGTGTTGGGAGAAGAGGCGAACGCTTCTTCTGTGGCGCGGCTACAGTATAAGGACGCCAACGGCCATACCATGTTGAATACACCGGTTCTCGTCCGATCACCGAAGTTAAGCAACATCGGGCCCGGTTAGTACTTGGATGGGTGACCGCCTGGGAACACCGGGTGCTGTTGGCTCTATCTCATTTTTTTCATTTTTACGTCGCTGCACCTGCCAGTCCTCTTTTCATACTAACTTTCAGGTGTTGACAAAGATGCTTCCACAAGCATTTTAAACCACTGTATCAGACGTAAGATACGAAATTGCAGTAATGGACTCAGTTTGAGCAAGAATGCGCGAAAGAAGATTGCTAGAACGCCTCGGAAATAACAACACACTACGAATCGACAGATGAGTTTTGAAATACGTCAGGGCCTACTGTTTTGTAGCGGTGCTAAATTCCGCAAAGTAAATAAACAGAAACAAACAAACAAAAAAGAAGAAGAAGAAGAAGAAGAAAAATCTTCTGTTCTCGTCCGATCACCGAAGTGAAGCAGCAACGTTAGTACTCGGAAGGGTGAGCGCCTGGGAACTCTGGCTGTGTTCATTTTTCGCTTTTTAGTCGCTACTCCTGCCAGCCCTCTTTCCATACCACCTTTCTGTTGTGACAAAGAGACTTCCTTAAGCATTTTAAACGGCCGTAAGAAACGAAACTGCAGCAACTAACTCAGTTTGAAGGAGAATGTGCTAACCAAGTTTGCCAGGAGGTCTTTGAAAACGACAAAACAGTACGAATCGGGCGGTATGCTCCGAAATACGATAGCGCCTATCGTTCTGCAGCGGCGTACAGCTCCAAATTCGATTTGTAATCATAAATTGATTCATTTGTCCTCCCGCAGACGTTTCTCGCGCTTGTGCTGTCAAATGGACCGCGACCCGAGCGGCAGCGAGCGGCAGTCGAGCAAAGTCGGGACAAGTCGGGACGGAAGGGGAGGCGACACGACAGGCGAGAATGCACCGCGCAAATTACGCAAATATCTGGAAGCGCGGCGCGCGTCAGGCAGGTGAGAAAGCTTCCGTCGGTCCAGCAGGACACCGCGCGCAAGCCCCGCGCCGGATGACAGGAACAAGGTGCGTCGCCAGCCAGTGTCGGAGGCCGCACGCACCAAACGAATGACAGGCGGTGCATCCAGCAGCTGTGTTGTGCGCCTCACCTTGGTTCGGCAGTCGCCTATGAGACGCCGAGGCGAGCGCGCACTCCGCGCCACCTTCGAGGTGGAAAGACATGCTTTGCGTCAAATGTGCCACGGAAAGCGGCGATTGCGTGTGTTGGGAGAAGAGGCGAACGCTTCTTCTGTGGCGCGGCTACAGTATAAGGACGCCAACGGCCATACCATGTTGAATACACCGGTTCTCGTCCGATCACCGAAGTTAAGCAACATCGGGCCCGGTTAGTACTTGGATGGGTGACCGCCTGGGAACACCGGGTGCTGTTGGCTCTATCTCATTTTTTTCATTTTTACGTCGCTGCACCTGCCAGTCCTCTTTTCATACTAACTTTCAGGTGTTGACAAAGATGCTTCCACAAGCATTTTAAACCACTGTATCAGACGTAAGATACGAAATTGCAGTAATGGACTCAGTTTGAGCAAGAATGCGCGAAAGAAGATTGCTAGAACGCCTCGGAAATAACAACACACTACGAATCGACAGATGAGTTTTGAAATACGTCAGGGCCTACTGTTTTGTAGCGGTGCTAAATTCCGCAAAGTAAATAAACAGAAACAAACAAACAAAAAAGAAGAAGAAGAAGAAGAAGAAAAATCTTCTGTTCTCGTCCGATCACCGAAGTGAAGCAGCAACGTTAGTACTCGGAAGGGTGAGCGCCTGGGAACTCTGGCTGTGTTCATTTTTCGCTTTTTAGTCGCTACTCCTGCCAGCCCTCTTTCCATACCACCTTTCTGTTGTGACAAAGAGACTTCCTTAAGCATTTTAAACGGCCGTAAGAAACGAAACTGCAGCAACTAACTCAGTTTGAAGGAGAATGTGCTAACCAAGTTTGCCAGGAGGTCTTTGAAAACGACAAAACAGTACGAATCGGGCGGTATGCTCCGAAATACGATAGCGCCTATCGTTCTGCAGCGGCGTACAGCTCCAAATTCGATTTGTAATCATAAATTGATTCATTTGTCCTCCCGCAGACGTTTCTCGCGCTTGTGCTGTCAAATGGACCGCGACCCGAGCGGCAGCGAGCGGCAGTCGAGCAAAGTCGGGACAAGTCGGGACGGAAGGGGAGGCGACACGACAGGCGAGAATGCACCGCGCAAATTACGCAAATATCTGGAAGCGCGGCGCGCGTCAGGCAGGTGAGAAAGCTTCCGTCGGTCCAGCAGGACACCGCGCGCAAGCCCCGCGCCGGATGACAGGAACAAGGTGCGTCGCCAGCCAGTGTCGGAGGCCGCACGCACCAAACGAATGACAGGCGGTGCATCCAGCAGCTGTGTTGTGCGCCTCACCTTGGTTCGGCAGTCGCCTATGAGACGCCGAGGCGAGCGCGCACTCCGCGCCACCTTCGAGGTGGAAAGACATGCTTTGCGTCAAATGTGCCACGGAAAGCGGCGATTGCGTGTGTTGGGAGAAGAGGCGAACGCTTCTTCTGTGGCGCGGCTACAGTATAAGGACGCCAACGGCCATACCATGTTGAATACACCGGTTCTCGTCCGATCACCGAAGTTAAGCAACATCGGGCCCGGTTAGTACTTGGATGGGTGACCGCCTGGGAACACCGGGTGCTGTTGGCTCTATCTCATTTTTTTCATTTTTACGTCGCTGCACCTGCCAGTCCTCTTTTCATACTAACTTTCAGGTGTTGACAAAGATGCTTCCACAAGCATTTTAAACCACTGTATCAGACGTAAGATACGAAATTGCAGTAATGGACTCAGTTTGAGCAAGAATGCGCGAAAGAAGATTGCTAGAACGCCTCGGAAATAACAACACACTACGAATCGACAGATGAGTTTTGAAATACGTCAGGGCCTACTGTTTTGTAGCGGTGCTAAATTCCGCAAAGTAAATAAACAGAAACAAACAAACAAAAAAGAAGAAGAAGAAGAAGAAGAAAAATCTTCTGTTCTCGTCCGATCACCGAAGTGAAGCAGCAACGTTAGTACTCGGAAGGGTGAGCGCCTGGGAACTCTGGCTGTGTTCATTTTTCGCTTTTTAGTCGCTACTCCTGCCAGCCCTCTTTCCATACCACCTTTCTGTTGTGACAAAGAGACTTCCTTAAGCATTTTAAACGGCCGTAAGAAACGAAACTGCAGCAACTAACTCAGTTTGAAGGAGAATGTGCTAACCAAGTTTGCCAGGAGGTCTTTGAAAACGACAAAACAGTACGAATCGGGCGGTATGCTCCGAAATACGATAGCGCCTATCGTTCTGCAGCGGCGTACAGCTCCAAATTCGATTTGTAATCATAAATTGATTCATTTGTCCTCCCGCAGACGTTTCTCGCGCTTGTGCTGTCAAATGGACCGCGACCCGAGCGGCAGCGAGCGGCAGTCGAGCAAAGTCGGGACAAGTCGGGACGGAAGGGGAGGCGACACGACAGGCGAGAATGCACCGCGCAAATTACGCAAATATCTGGAAGCGCGGCGCGCGTCAGGCAGGTGAGAAAGCTTCCGTCGGTCCAGCAGGACACCGCGCGCAAGCCCCGCGCCGGATGACAGGAACAAGGTGCGTCGCCAGCCAGTGTCGGAGGCCGCACGCACCAACGAATGACAGGCGGTGCATCCAGCAGCTGTGTTGTGCGCCTCACCTTGGTTCGGCAGTCGCCTATGAGACGCCGAGGCGAGCGCGCACTCCGCGCCACCTTCGAGGTGGAAAGACATGCTTTGCGTCAAATGTGCCACGGAAAGCGGCGATTGCGTGTGTTGGGAGAAGAGGCGAACGCTTCTTCTGTGGCGCGGCTACAGTATAAGGACGCCAACGGCCATACCATGTTGAATACACCGGTTCTCGTCCGATCACCGAAGTTAAGCAACATCGGGCCCGGTTAGTACTTGGATGGGTGACCGCCTGGGAACACCGGGTGCTGTTGGCTCTATCTCATTTTTTTCATTTTTACGTCGCTGCACCTGCCAGTCCTCTTTTCATACTAACTTTCAGGTGTTGACAAAGATGCTTCCACAAGCATTTTAAACCACTGTATCAGACGTAAGATACGAAATTGCAGTAATGGACTCAGTTTGAGCAAGAATGCGCGAAAGAAGATTGCTAGAACGCCTCGGAAATAACAACACACTACGAATCGACAGATGAGTTTTGAAATACGTCAGGGCCTACTGTTTTGTAGCGGTGCTAAATTCCGCAAAGTAAATAAACAGAAACAAACAAACAAAAAAGAAGAAGAAGAAGAAGAAGAAAAATCTTCTGTTCTCGTCCGATCACCGAAGTGAAGCAGCAACGTTAGTACTCGGAAGGGTGAGCGCCTGGGAACTCTGGCTGTGTTCATTTTTCGCTTTTTAGTCGCTACTCCTGCCAGCCCTCTTTCCATACCACCTTTCTGTTGTGACAAAGAGACTTCCTTAAGCATTTTAAACGGCCGTAAGAAACGAAACTGCAGCAACTAACTCAGTTTGAAGGAGAATGTGCTAACCAAGTTTGCCAGGAGGTCTTTGAAAACGACAAAACAGTACGAATCGGGCGGTATGCTCCGAAATACGATAGCGCCTATCGTTCTGCAGCGGCGTACAGCTCCAAATTCGATTTGTAATCATAAATTGATTCATTTGTCCTCCCGCAGACGTTTCTCGCGCTTGTGCTGTCAAATGGACCGCGACCCGAGCGGCAGCGAGCGGCAGTCGAGCAAAGTCGGGACAAGTCGGGACGGAAGGGGAGGCGACACGACAGGCGAGAATGCACCGCGCAAATTACGCAAATATCTGGAAGCGCGGCGCGCGTCAGGCAGGTGAGAAAGCTTCCGTCGGTCCAGCAGGACACCGCGCGCAAGCCCCGCGCCGGATGACAGGAACAAGGTGCGTCGCCAGCCAGTGTCGGAGGCCGCACGCACCAAACGAATGACAGGCGGTGCATCCAGCAGCTGTGTTGTGCGCCTCACCTTGGTTCGGCAGTCGCCTATGAGACGCCGAGGCGAGCGCGCACTCCGCGCCACCTTCGAGGTGGAAAGACATGCTTTGCGTCAAATGTGCCACGGAAAGCGGCGATTGCGTGTGTTGGGAGAAGAGGCGAACGCTTCTTCTGTGGCGCGGCTACAGTATAAGGACGCCAACGGCCATACCATGTTGAATACACCGGTTCTCGTCCGATCACCGAAGTTAAGCAACATCGGGCCCGGTTAGTACTTGGATGGGTGACCGCCTGGGAACACCGGGTGCTGTTGGCTCTATCTCATTTTTTTCATTTTTACGTCGCTGCACCTGCCAGTCCTCTTTTCATACTAACTTTCAGGTGTTGACAAAGATGCTTCCACAAGCATTTTAAACCACTGTATCAGACGTAAGATACGAAATTGCAGTAATGGACTCAGTTTGAGCAAGAATGCGCGAAAGAAGATTGCTAGAACGCCTCGGAAATAACAACACACTACGAATAGACAGATGAGTTTTGAAATACGTCAGGGCCTACTGTTTTGTAGCGGTGCTAAATTCCGCAAAGTAAATAAACAGAAACAAACAAACAAAAAAGAAGAAGAAGAAGAAGAAGAAAAATCTTCTGTTCTCGTCCGATCACCGAAGTGAAGCAGCAACGTTAGTACTCGGAAGGGTGAGCGCCTGGGAACTCTGGCTGTGTTCATTTTTCGCTTTTTAGTCGCTACTCCTGCCAGCCCTCTTTCCATACCACCTTTCTGTTGTGACAAAGAGACTTCCTTAAGCATTTTAAACGGCCGTAAGAAACGAAACTGCAGCAACTAACTCAGTTTGAAGGAGAATGTGCTAACCAAGTTTGCCAGGAGGTCTTTGAAAACGACAAAACAGTACGAATCGGGCGGTATGCTCCGAAATACGATAGCGCCTATCGTTCTGCAGCGGCGTACAGCTCCAAATTCGATTTGTAATCATAAATTGATTCATTTGTCCTCCCGCAGACGTTTCTCGCGCTTGTGCTGTCAAATGGACCGCGACCCGAGCGGCAGCGAGCGGCAGTCGAGCAAAGTCGGGACAAGTCGGGACGGAAGGGGAGGCGACACGACAGGCGAGAATGCACCGCGCAAATTACGCAAATATCTGGAAGCGCGGCGCGCGTCAGGCAGGTGAGAAAGCTTCCGTCGGTCCAGCAGGACACCGCGCGCAAGCCCCGCGCCGGATGACAGGAACAAGGTGCGTCGCCAGCCAGTGTCGGAGGCCGCACGCACCAAACGAATGACAGGCGGTGCATCCAGCAGCTGTGTTGTGCGCCTCACCTTGGTTCGGCAGTCGCCTATGAGACGCCGAGGCGAGCGCGCACTCCGCGCCACCTTCGAGGTGGAAAGACATGCTTTGCGTCAAATGTGCCACGGAAAGCGGCGATTGCGTGTGTTGGGAGAAGAGGCGAACGCTTCTTCTGTGGCGCGGCTACAGTATAAGGACGCCAACGGCCATACCATGTTGAATACACCGGTTCTCGTCCGATCACCGAAGTTAAGCAACATCGGGCCCGGTTAGTACTTGGATGGGTGACCGCCTGGGAACACCGGGTGCTGTTGGCTCTATCTCATTTTTTTCATTTTTACGTCGCTGCACCTGCCAGTCCTCTTTTCATACTAACTTTCAGGTGTTGACAAAGATGCTTCCACAAGCATTTTAAACCACTGTATCAGACGTAAGATACGAAATTGCAGTAATGGACTCAGTTTGAGCAAGAATGCGCGAAAGAAGATTGCTAGAACGCCTCGGAAATAACAACACACTACGAATAGACAGATGAGTTTTGAAATACGTCAGGGCCTACTGTTTTGTAGCGGTGCTAAATTCCGCAAAGTAAATAAACAGAAACAAACAAACAAAAAAGAAGAAGAAGAAGAAGAAGAAAAATCTTCTGTTCTCGTCCGATCACCGAAGTGAAGCAGCAACGTTAGTACTCGGAAGGGTGAGCGCCTGGGAACTCTGGCTGTGTTCATTTTTCGCTTTTTAGTCGCTACTCCTGCCAGCCCTCTTTCCATACCACCTTTCTGTTGTGACAAAGAGACTTCCTTAAGCATTTTAAACGGCCGTAAGAAACGAAACTGCAGCAACTAACTCAGTTTGAAGGAGAATGTGCTAACCAAGTTTGCCAGGAGGTCTTTGAAAACGACAAAACAGTACGAATCGGGCGGTATGCTCCGAAATACGATAGCGCCTATCGTTCTGCAGCGGCGTACAGCTCCAAATTCGATTTGTAATCATAAATTGATTCATTTGTCCTCCCGCAGACGTTTCTCGCGCTTGTGCTGTCAAATGGACCGCGACCCGAGCGGCAGCGAGCGGCAGTCGAGCAAAGTCGGGACAAGTCGGGACGGAAGGGGAGGCGACACGACAGGCGAGAATGCACCGCGCAAATTACGCAAATATCTGGAAGCGCGGCGCGCGTCAGGCAGGTGAGAAAGCTTCCGTCGGTCCAGCAGGACACCGCGCGCAAGCCCCGCGCCGGATGACAGGAACAAGGTGCGTCGCCAGCCAGTGTCGGAGGCCGCACGCACCAACGAATGACAGGCGGTGCATCCAGCAGCTGTGTTGTGCGCCTCACCTTGGTTCGGCAGTCGCCTATGAGACGCCGAGGCGAGCGCGCACTCCGCGCCACCTTCGAGGTGGAAAGACATGCTTTGCGTCAAATGTGCCACGGAAAGCGGCGATTGCGTGTGTTGGGAGAAGAGGCGAACGCTTCTTCTGTGGCGCGGCTACAGTATAAGGACGCCAACGGCCATACCATGTTGAATACACCGGTTCTCGTCCGATCACCGAAGTTAAGCAACATCGGGCCCGGTTAGTACTTGGATGGGTGACCGCCTGGGAACACCGGGTGCTGTTGGCTCTATCTCATTTTTTTCATTTTTACGTCGCTGCACCTGCCAGTCCTCTTTTCATACTAACTTTCAGGTGTTGACAAAGATGCTTCCACAAGCATTTTAAACCACTGTATCAGACGTAAGATACGAAATTGCAGTAATGGACTCAGTTTGAGCAAGAATGCGCGAAAGAAGATTGCTAGAACGCCTCGGAAATAACAACACACTACGAATCGACAGATGAGTTTTGAAATACGTCAGGGCCTACTGTTTTGTAGCGGTGCTAAATTCCGCAAAGTAAATAAACAGAAACAAACAAACAAAAAAGAAGAAGAAGAAGAAGAAGAAAAATCTTCTGTTCTCGTCCGATCACCGAAGTGAAGCAGCAACGTTAGTACTCGGAAGGGTGAGCGCCTGGGAACTCTGGCTGTGTTCATTTTTCGCTTTTTAGTCGCTACTCCTGCCAGCCCTCTTTCCATACCACCTTTCTGTTGTGACAAAGAGACTTCCTTAAGCATTTTAAACGGCCGTAAGAAACGAAACTGCAGCAACTAACTCAGTTTGAAGGAGAATGTGCTAACCAAGTTTGCCAGGAGGTCTTTGAAAACGACAAAACAGTACGAATCGGGCGGTATGCTCCGAAATACGATAGCGCCTATCGTTCTGCAGCGGCGTACAGCTCCAAATTCGATTTGTAATCATAAATTGATTCATTTGTCCTCCCGCAGACGTTTCTCGCGCTTGTGCTGTCAAATGGACCGCGACCCGAGCGGCAGCGAGCGGCAGTCGAGCAAAGTCGGGACAAGTCGGGACGGAAGGGGAGGCGACACGACAGGCGAGAATGCACCGCGCAAATTACGCAAATATCTGGAAGCGCGGCGCGCGTCAGGCAGGTGAGAAAGCTTCCGTCGGTCCAGCAGGACACCGCGCGCAAGCCCCGCGCCGGATGACAGGAACAAGGTGCGTCGCCAGCCAGTGTCGGAGGCCGCACGCACCAAACGAATGACAGGCGGTGCATCCAGCAGCTGTGTTGTGCGCCTCACCTTGGTTCGGCAGTCGCCTATGAGACGCCGAGGCGAGCGCGCACTCCGCGCCACCTTCGAGGTGGAAAGACATGCTTTGCGTCAAATGTGCCACGGAAAGCGGCGATTGCGTGTGTTGGGAGAAGAGGCGAACGCTTCTTCTGTGGCGCGGCTACAGTATAAGGACGCCAACGGCCATACCATGTTGAATACACCGGTTCTCGTCCGATCACCGAAGTTAAGCAACATCGGGCCCGGTTAGTACTTGGATGGGTGACCGCCTGGGAACACCGGGTGCTGTTGGCTCTATCTCATTTTTTTCATTTTTACGTCGCTGCACCTGCCAGTCCTCTTTTCATACTAACTTTCAGGTGTTGACAAAGATGCTTCCACAAGCATTTTAAACCACTGTATCAGACGTAAGATACGAAATTGCAGTAATGGACTCAGTTTGAGCAAGAATGCGCGAAAGAAGATTGCTAGAACGCCTCGGAAATAACAACACACTACGAATCGACAGATGAGTTTTGAAATACGTCAGGGCCTACTGTTTTGTAGCGGTGCTAAATTCCGCAAAGTAAATAAACAGAAACAAACAAACAAAAAAGAAGAAGAAGAAGAAGAAGAAGAAAAATCTTCTGTTCTCGTCCGATCACCGAAGTGAAGCAGCAACGTTAGTACTCGGAAGGGTGAGCGCCTGGGAACTCTGGCTGTGTTCATTTTTCGCTTTTTAGTCGCTACTCCTGCCAGCCCTCTTTCCATACCACCTTTCTGTTGTGACAAAGAGACTTCCTTAAGCATTTTAAACGGCCGTAAGAAACGAAACTGCAGCAACTAACTCAGTTTGAAGGAGAATGTGCTAACCAAGTTTGCCAGGAGGTCTTTGAAAACGACAAAACAGTACGAATCGGGCGGTATGCTCCGAAATACGATAGCGCCTATCGTTCTGCAGCGGCGTACAGCTCCAAATTCGATTTGTAATCATAAATTGATTCATTTGTCCTCCCGCAGACGTTTCTCGCGCTTGTGCTGTCAAATGGACCGCGACCCGAGCGGCAGCGAGCGGCAGTCGAGCAAAGTCGGGACAAGTCGGGACGGAAGGGGAGGCGACACGACAGGCGAGAATGCACCGCGCAAATTACGCAAATATCTGGAAGCGCGGCGCGCGTCAGGCAGGTGAGAAAGCTTCCGTCGGTCCAGCAGGACACCGCGCGCAAGCCCCGCGCCGGATGACAGGAACAAGGTGCGTCGCCAGCCAGTGTCGGAGGCCGCACGCACCAACGAATGACAGGCGGTGCATCCAGCAGCTGTGTTGTGCGCCTCACCTTGGTTCGGCAGTCGCCTATGAGACGCCGAGGCGAGCGCGCACTCCGCGCCACCTTCGAGGTGGAAAGACATGCTTTGCGTCAAATGTGCCACGGAAAGCGGCGATTGCGTGTGTTGGGAGAAGAGGCGAACGCTTCTTCTGTGGCGCGGCTACAGTATAAGGACGCCAACGGCCATACCATGTTGAATACACCGGTTCTCGTCCGATCACCGAAGTTAAGCAACATCGGGCCCGGTTAGTACTTGGATGGGTGACCGCCTGGGAACACCGGGTGCTGTTGGCTCTATCTCATTTTTTTCATTTTTACGTCGCTGCACCTGCCAGTCCTCTTTTCATACTAACTTTCAGGTGTTGACAAAGATGCTTCCACAAGCATTTTAAACCACTGTATCAGACGTAAGATACGAAATTGCAGTAATGGACTCAGTTTGAGCAAGAATGCGCGAAAGAAGATTGCTAGAACGCCTCGGAAATAACAACACACTACGAATCGACAGATGAGTTTTGAAATACGTCAGGGCCTACTGTTTTGTAGCGGTGCTAAATTCCGCAAAGTAAATAAACAGAAACAAACAAACAAAAAAGAAGAAGAAGAAGAAGAAGAAAAATCTTCTGTTCTCGTCCGATCACCGAAGTGAAGCAGCAACGTTAGTACTCGGAAGGGTGAGCGCCTGGGAACTCTGGCTGTGTTCATTTTTCGCTTTTTAGTCGCTACTCCTGCCAGCCCTCTTTCCATACCACCTTTCTGTTGTGACAAAGAGACTTCCTTAAGCATTTTAAACGGCCGTAAGAAACGAAACTGCAGCAACTAACTCAGTTTGAAGGAGAATGTGCTAACCAAGTTTGCCAGGAGGTCTTTGAAAACGACAAAACAGTACGAATCGGGCGGTATGCTCCGAAATACGATAGCGCCTATCGTTCTGCAGCGGCGTACAGCTCCAAATTCGATTTGTAATCATAAATTGATTCATTTGTCCTCCCGCAGACGTTTCTCGCGCTTGTGCTGTCAAATGGACCGCGACCCGAGCGGCAGCGAGCGGCAGTCGAGCAAAGTCGGGACAAGTCGGGACGGAAGGGGAGGCGACACGACAGGCGAGAATGCACCGCGCAAATTACGCAAATATCTGGAAGCGCGGCGCGCGTCAGGCAGGTGAGAAAGCTTCCGTCGGTCCAGCAGGACACCGCGCGCAAGCCCCGCGCCGGATGACAGGAACAAGGTGCGTCGCCAGCCAGTGTCGGAGGCCGCACGCACCAAACGAATGACAGGCGGTGCATCCAGCAGCTGTGTTGTGCGCCTCACCTTGGTTCGGCAGTCGCCTATGAGACGCCGAGGCGAGCGCGCACTCCGCGCCACCTTCGAGGTGGAAAGACATGCTTTGCGTCAAATGTGCCACGGAAAGCGGCGATTGCGTGTGTTGGGAGAAGAGGCGAACGCTTCTTCTGTGGCGCGGCTACAGTATAAGGACGCCAACGGCCATACCATGTTGAATACACCGGTTCTCGTCCGATCACCGAAGTTAAGCAACATCGGGCCCGGTTAGTACTTGGATGGGTGACCGCCTGGGAACACCGGGTGCTGTTGGCTCCCTTTCATTTACCTTTTTTTTTTATACCGCCCTCTTTCCATACCACCGTTCAAAAAAAGAAAAAAAAAAAAAAAAAAAAAAAAAAAAAAGGTGCTGTTGGCTCTATCTCATTTTTTTCATTTTTACGTCGCTGCACCTGCCAGTCCTCTTTTCATACTAACTTTCAGGTGTTGACAAAGATGCTTCCACAAGCATTTTAAACCACTGTATCAGACGTAAGATACGAAATTGCAGTAATGGACTCAGTTTGAGCAAGAATGCGCGAAAGAAGATTGCTAGAACGCCTCGGAAATAACAACACACTACGAATCGACAGATGAGTTTTGAAATACGTCAGGGCCTACTGTTTTGTAGCGGTGCTAAATTCCGCAAAGTAAATAAACAGAAACAAACAAACAAAAAAGAAGAAGAAGAAGAAAAATCTTCTGTTCTCGTCCGATCACCGAAGTGAAGCAGCAACGTTAGTACTCGGAAGGGTGAGCGCCTGGGAACTCTGGCTGTGTTCATTTTTCGCTTTTTAGTCGCTACTCCTGCCAGCCCTCTTTCCATACCACCTTTCTGTTGTGACAAAGAGACTTCCTTAAGCATTTTAAACGGCCGTAAGAAACGAAACTGCAGCAACTAACTCAGTTTGAAGGAGAATGTGCTAACCAAGTTTGCCAGGAGGTCTTTGAAAACGACAAAACAGTACGAATCGGGCGGTATGCTCCGAAATACGATAGCGCCTATCGTTCTGCAGCGGCGTACAGCTCCAAATTCGATTTGTAATCATAAATTGATTCATTTGTCCTCCCGCAGACGTTTCTCGCGCTTGTGCTGTCAAATGGACCGCGACCCGAGCGGCAGCGAGCGGCAGTCGAGCAAAGTCGGGACAAGTCGGGACGGAAGGGGAGGCGACACGACAGGCGAGAATGCACCGCGCAAATTACGCAAATATCTGGAAGCGCGGCGCGCGTCAGGCAGGTGAGAAAGCTTCCGTCGGTCCAGCAGGACACCGCGCGCAAGCCCCGCGCCGGATGACAGGAACAAGGTGCGTCGCCAGCCAGTGTCGGAGGCCGCACGCACCAACGAATGACAGGCGGTGCATCCAGCAGCTGTGTTGTGCGCCTCACCTTGGTTCGGCAGTCGCCTATGAGACGCCGAGGCGAGCGCGCACTCCGCGCCACCTTCGAGGTGGAAAGACATGCTTTGCGTCAAATGTGCCACGGAAAGCGGCGATTGCGTGTGTTGGGAGAAGAGGCGAACGCTTCTTCTGTGGCGCGGCTACAGTATAAGGACGCCAACGGCCATACCATGTTGAATACACCGGTTCTCGTCCGATCACCGAAGTTAAGCAACATCGGGCCCGGTTAGTACTTGGATGGGTGACCGCCTGGGAACACCGGGTGCTGTTGGCTCTATCTCATTTTTTTCATTTTTACGTCGCTGCACCTGCCAGTCCTCTTTTCATACTAACTTTCAGGTGTTGACAAAGATGCTTCCACAAGCATTTTAAACCACTGTATCAGACGTAAGATACGAAATTGCAGTAATGGACTCAGTTTGAGCAAGAATGCGCGAAAGAAGATTGCTAGAACGCCTCGGAAATAACAACACACTACGAATCGACAGATGAGTTTTGAAATACGTCAGGGCCTACTGTTTTGTAGCGGTGCTAAATTCCGCAAAGTAAATAAACAGAAACAAACAAACAAAAAAGAAGAAGAAGAAGAAGAAGAAAAATCTTCTGTTCTCGTCCGATCACCGAAGTGAAGCAGCAACGTTAGTACTCGGAAGGGTGAGCGCCTGGGAACTCTGGCTGTGTTCATTTTTCGCTTTTTAGTCGCTACTCCTGCCAGCCCTCTTTCCATACCACCTTTCTGTTGTGACAAAGAGACTTCCTTAAGCATTTTAAACGGCCGTAAGAAACGAAACTGCAGCAACTAACTCAGTTTGAAGGAGAATGTGCTAACCAAGTTTGCCAGGAGGTCTTTGAAAACGACAAAACAGTACGAATCGGGCGGTATGCTCCGAAATACGATAGCGCCTATCGTTCTGCAGCGGCGTACAGCTCCAAATTCGATTTGTAATCATAAATTGATTCATTTGTCCTCCCGCAGACGTTTCTCGCGCTTGTGCTGTCAAATGGACCGCGACCCGAGCGGCAGCGAGCGGCAGTCGAGCAAAGTCGGGACAAGTCGGGACGGAAGGGGAGGCGACACGACAGGCGAGAATGCACCGCGCAAATTACGCAAATATCTGGAAGCGCGGCGCGCGTCAGGCAGGTGAGAAAGCTTCCGTCGGTCCAGCAGGACACCGCGCGCAAGCCCCGCGCCGGATGACAGGAACAAGGTGCGTCGCCAGCCAGTGTCGGAGGCCGCACGCACCAAACGAATGACAGGCGGTGCATCCAGCAGCTGTGTTGTGCGCCTCACCTTGGTTCGGCAGTCGCCTATGAGACGCCGAGGCGAGCGCGCACTCCGCGCCACCTTCGAGGTGGAAAGACATGCTTTGCGTCAAATGTGCCACGGAAAGCGGCGATTGCGTGTGTTGGGAGAAGAGGCGAACGCTTCTTCTGTGGCGCGGCTACAGTATAAGGACGCCAACGGCCATACCATGTTGAATACACCGGTTCTCGTCCGATCACCGAAGTTAAGCAACATCGGGCCCGGTTAGTACTTGGATGGGTGACCGCCTGGGAACACCGGGTGCTGTTGGCTCTATCTCATTTTTTTCATTTTTACGTCGCTGCACCTGCCAGTCCTCTTTTCATACTAACTTTCAGGTGTTGACAAAGATGCTTCCACAAGCATTTTAAACCACTGTATCAGACGTAAGATACGAAATTGCAGTAATGGACTCAGTTTGAGCAAGAATGCGCGAAAGAAGATTGCTAGAACGCCTCGGAAATAACAACACACTACGAATCGACAGATGAGTTTTGAAATACGTCAGGGCCTACTGTTTTGTAGCGGTGCTAAATTCCGCAAAGTAAATAAACAGAAACAAACAAACAAAAAAGAAGAAGAAGAAGAAGAAGAAAAATCTTCTGTTCTCGTCCGATCACCGAAGTGAAGCAGCAACGTTAGTACTCGGAAGGGTGAGCGCCTGGGAACTCTGGCTGTGTTCATTTTTCGCTTTTTAGTCGCTACTCCTGCCAGCCCTCTTTCCATACCACCTTTCTGTTGTGACAAAGAGACTTCCTTAAGCATTTTAAACGGCCGTAAGAAACGAAACTGCAGCAACTAACTCAGTTTGAAGGAGAATGTGCTAACCAAGTTTGCCAGGAGGTCTTTGAAAACGACAAAACAGTACGAATCGGGCGGTATGCTCCGAAATACGATAGCGCCTATCGTTCTGCAGCGGCGTACAGCTCCAAATTCGATTTGTAATCATAAATTGATTCATTTGTCCTCCCGCAGACGTTTCTCGCGCTTGTGCTGTCAAATGGACCGCGACCCGAGCGGCAGCGAGCGGCAGTCGAGCAAAGTCGGGACAAGTCGGGACGGAAGGGGAGGCGACACGACAGGCGAGAATGCACCGCGCAAATTACGCAAATATCTGGAAGCGCGGCGCGCGTCAGGCAGGTGAGAAAGCTTCCGTCGGTCCAGCAGGACACCGCGCGCAAGCCCCGCGCCGGATGACAGGAACAAGGTGCGTCGCCAGCCAGTGTCGGAGGCCGCACGCACCAAACGAATGACAGGCGGTGCATCCAGCAGCTGTGTTGTGCGCCTCACCTTGGTTCGGCAGTCGCCTATGAGACGCCGAGGCGAGCGCGCACTCCGCGCCACCTTCGAGGTGGAAAGACATGCTTTGCGTCAAATGTGCCACGGAAAGCGGCGATTGCGTGTGTTGGGAGAAGAGGCGAACGCTTCTTCTGTGGCGCGGCTACAGTATAAGGACGCCAACGGCCATACCATGTTGAATACACCGGTTCTCGTCCGATCACCGAAGTTAAGCAACATCGGGCCCGGTTAGTACTTGGATGGGTGACCGCCTGGGAACACCGGGTGCTGTTGGCTCTATCTCATTTTTTTCATTTTTACGTCGCTGCACCTGCCAGTCCTCTTTTCATACTAACTTTCAGGTGTTGACAAAGATGCTTCCACAAGCATTTTAAACCACTGTATCAGACGTAAGATACGAAATTGCAGTAATGGACTCAGTTTGAGCAAGAATGCGCGAAAGAAGATTGCTAGAACGCCTCGGAAATAACAACACACTACGAATCGACAGATGAGTTTTGAAATACGTCAGGGCCTACTGTTTTGTAGCGGTGCTAAATTCCGCAAAGTAAATAAACAGAAACAAACAAACAAAAAAGAAGAAGAAGAAGAAGAAGAAAAATCTTCTGTTCTCGTCCGATCACCGAAGTGAAGCAGCAACGTTAGTACTCGGAAGGGTGAGCGCCTGGGAACTCTGGCTGTGTTCATTTTTCGCTTTTTAGTCGCTACTCCTGCCAGCCCTCTTTCCATACCACCTTTCTGTTGTGACAAAGAGACTTCCTTAAGCATTTTAAACGGCCGTAAGAAACGAAACTGCAGCAACTAACTCAGTTTGAAGGAGAATGTGCTAACCAAGTTTGCCAGGAGGTCTTTGAAAACGACAAAACAGTACGAATCGGGCGGTATGCTCCGAAATACGATAGCGCCTATCGTTCTGCAGCGGCGTACAGCTCCAAATTCGATTTGTAATCATAAATTGATTCATTTGTCCTCCCGCAGACGTTTCTCGCGCTTGTGCTGTCAAATGGACCGCGACCCGAGCGGCAGCGAGCGGCAGTCGAGCAAAGTCGGGACAAGTCGGGACGGAAGGGGAGGCGACACGACAGGCGAGAATGCACCGCGCAAATTACGCAAATATCTGGAAGCGCGGCGCGCGTCAGGCAGGTGAGAAAGCTTCCGTCGGTCCAGCAGGACACCGCGCGCAAGCCCCGCGCCGGATGACAGGAACAAGGTGCGTCGCCAGCCAGTGTCGGAGGCCGCACGCACCAAACGAATGACAGGCGGTGCATCCAGCAGCTGTGTTGTGCGCCTCACCTTGGTTCGGCAGTCGCCTATGAGACGCCGAGGCGAGCGCGCACTCCGCGCCACCTTCGAGGTGGAAAGACATGCTTTGCGTCAAATGTGCCACGGAAAGCGGCGATTGCGTGTGTTGGGAGAAGAGGCGAACGCTTCTTCTGTGGCGCGGCTACAGTATAAGGACGCCAACGGCCATACCATGTTGAATACACCGGTTCTCGTCCGATCACCGAAGTTAAGCAACATCGGGCCCGGTTAGTACTTGGATGGGTGACCGCCTGGGAACACCGGGTGCTGTTGGCTCTATCTCATTTTTTTCATTTTTACGTCGCTGCACCTGCCAGTCCTCTTTTCATACTAACTTTCAGGTGTTGACAAAGATGCTTCCACAAGCATTTTAAACCACTGTATCAGACGTAAGATACGAAATTGCAGTAATGGACTCAGTTTGAGCAAGAATGCGCGAAAGAAGATTGCTAGAACGCCTCGGAAATAACAACACACTACGAATCGACAGATGAGTTTTGAAATACGTCAGGGCCTACTGTTTTGTAGCGGTGCTAAATTCCGCAAAGTAAATAAACAGAAACAAACAAACAAAAAAGAAGAAGAAGAAGAAGAAGAAAAATCTTCTGTTCTCGTCCGATCACCGAAGTGAAGCAGCAACGTTAGTACTCGGAAGGGTGAGCGCCTGGGAACTCTGGCTGTGTTCATTTTTCGCTTTTTAGTCGCTACTCCTGCCAGCCCTCTTTCCATACCACCTTTCTGTTGTGACAAAGAGACTTCCTTAAGCATTTTAAACGGCCGTAAGAAACGAAACTGCAGCAACTAACTCAGTTTGAAGGAGAATGTGCTAACCAAGTTTGCCAGGAGGTCTTTGAAAACGACAAAACAGTACGAATCGGGCGGTATGCTCCGAAATACGATAGCGCCTATCGTTCTGCAGCGGCGTACAGCTCCAAATTCGATTTGTAATCATAAATTGATTCATTTGTCCTCCCGCAGACGTTTCTCGCGCTTGTGCTGTCAAATGGACCGCGACCCGAGCGGCAGCGAGCGGCAGTCGAGCAAAGTCGGGACAGAAGGGGAGGCGACACGACAGGCG
The DNA here is from genome assembly GCF_021461385.2 of Schistocerca piceifrons. Lineage (NCBI taxonomy): Eukaryota > Metazoa > Arthropoda > Insecta > Orthoptera > Acrididae > Schistocerca > Schistocerca piceifrons. The sequence goes on from NW_025728859.1 coordinate 29,033, forward strand.
AGAATGCACCGCGCAAATTACGCAAATATCTGGAAGCGCGGCGCGCGTCAGGCAGGTGAGAAAGCTTCCGTCGGTCCAGCAGGACACCGCGCGCAAGCCCCGCGCCGGATGACAGGAACAAGGTGCGTCGCCAGCCAGTGTCGGAGGCCGCACGCACCAAACGAATGACAGGCGGTGCATCCAGCAGCTGTGTTGTGCGCCTCACCTTGGTTCGGCAGTCGCCTATGAGACGCCGAGGCGAGCGCGCACTCCGCGCCACCTTCGAGGTGGAAAGACATGCTTTGCGTCAAATGTGCCACGGAAAGCGGCGATTGCGTGTGTTGGGAGAAGAGGCGAACGCTTCTTCTGTGGCGCGGCTACAGTATAAGGACGCCAACGGCCATACCATGTTGAATACACCGGTTCTCGTCCGATCACCGAAGTTAAGCAACATCGGGCCCGGTTAGTACTTGGATGGGTGACCGCCTGGGAACACCGGGTGCTGTTGGCTCTATCTCATTTTTTTCATTTTTACGTCGCTGCACCTGCCAGTCCTCTTTTCATACTAACTTTCAGGTGTTGACAAAGATGCTTCCACAAGCATTTTAAACCACTGTATCAGACGTAAGATACGAAATTGCAGTAATGGACTCAGTTTGAGCAAGAATGCGCGAAAGAAGATTGCTAGAACGCCTCGGAAATAACAACACACTACGAATCGACAGATGAGTTTTGAAATACGTCAGGGCCTACTGTTTTGTAGCGGTGCTAAATTCCGCAAAGTAAATAAACAGAAACAAACAAACAAAAAAGAAGAAGAAGAAGAAGAAGAAAAATCTTCTGTTCTCGTCCGATCACCGAAGTGAAGCAGCAACGTTAGTACTCGGAAGGGTGAGCGCCTGGGAACTCTGGCTGTGTTCATTTTTCGCTTTTTAGTCGCTACTCCTGCCAGCCCTCTTTCCATACCACCTTTCTGTTGTGACAAAGAGACTTCCTTAAGCATTTTAAACGGCCGTAAGAAACGAAACTGCAGCAACTAACTCAGTTTGAAGGAGAATGTGCTAACCAAGTTTGCCAGGAGGTCTTTGAAAACGACAAAACAGTACGAATCGGGCGGTATGCTCCGAAATACGATAGCGCCTATCGTTCTGCAGCGGCGTACAGCTCCAAATTCGATTTGTAATCATAAATTGATTCATTTGTCCTCCCGCAGACGTTTCTCGCGCTTGTGCTGTCAAATGGACCGCGACCCGAGCGGCAGCGAGCGGCAGTCGAGCAAAGTCGGGACAAGTCGGGACGGAAGGGGAGGCGACACGACAGGCGAGAATGCACCGCGCAAATTACGCAAATATCTGGAAGCGCGGCGCGCGTCAGGCAGGTGAGAAAGCTTCCGTCGGTCCAGCAGGACACCGCGCGCAAGCCCCGCGCCGGATGACAGGAACAAGGTGCGTCGCCAGCCAGTGTCGGAGGCCGCACGCACCAAACGAATGACAGGCGGTGCATCCAGCAGCTGTGTTGTGCGCCTCACCTTGGTTCGGCAGTCGCCTATGAGACGCCGAGGCGAGCGCGCACTCCGCGCCACCTTCGAGGTGGAAAGACATGCTTTGCGTCAAATGTGCCACGGAAAGCGGCGATTGCGTGTGTTGGGAGAAGAGGCGAACGCTTCTTCTGTGGCGCGGCTACAGTATAAGGACGCCAACGGCCATACCATGTTGAATACACCGGTTCTCGTCCGATCACCGAAGTTAAGCAACATCGGGCCCGGTTAGTACTTGGATGGGTGACCGCCTGGGAACACCGGGTGCTGTTGGCTCTATCTCATTTTTTTCATTTTTACGTCGCTGCACCTGCCAGTCCTCTTTTCATACTAACTTTCAGGTGTTGACAAAGATGCTTCCACAAGCATTTTAAACCACTGTATCAGACGTAAGATACGAAATTGCAGTAATGGACTCAGTTTGAGCAAGAATGCGCGAAAGAAGATTGCTAGAACGCCTCGGAAATAACAACACACTACGAATCGACAGATGAGTTTTGAAATACGTCAGGGCCTACTGTTTTGTAGCGGTGCTAAATTCCGCAAAGTAAATAAACAGAAACAAACAAACAAAAAAGAAGAAGAAGAAGAAGAAGAAAAATCTTCTGTTCTCGTCCGATCACCGAAGTGAAGCAGCAACGTTAGTACTCGGAAGGGTGAGCGCCTGGGAACTCTGGCTGTGTTCATTTTTCGCTTTTTAGTCGCTACTCCTGCCAGCCCTCTTTCCATACCACCTTTCTGTTGTGACAAAGAGACTTCCTTAAGCATTTTAAACGGCCGTAAGAAACGAAACTGCAGCAACTAACTCAGTTTGAAGGAGAATGTGCTAACCAAGTTTGCCAGGAGGTCTTTGAAAACGACAAAACAGTACGAATCGGGCGGTATGCTCCGAAATACGATAGCGCCTATCGTTCTGCAGCGGCGTACAGCTCCAAATTCGATTTGTAATCATAAATTGATTCATTTGTCCTCCCGCAGACGTTTCTCGCGCTTGTGCTGTCAAATGGACCGCGACCCGAGCGGCAGCGAGCGGCAGTCGAGCAAAGTCGGGACAGAAGGGGAGGCGACACGACAGGCGAGAATGCACCGCGCAAATTACGCAAATATCTGGAAGCGCGGCGCGCGTCAGGCAGGTGAGAAAGCTTCCGTCGGTCCAGCAGGACACCGCGCGCAAGCCCCGCGCCGGATGACAGGAACAAGGTGCGTCGCCAGCCAGTGTCGGAGGCCGCACGCACCAAACGAATGACAGGCGGTGCATCCAGCAGCTGTGTTGTGCGCCTCACCTTGGTTCGGCAGTCGCCTATGAGACGCCGAGGCGAGCGCGCACTCCGCGCCACCTTCGAGGTGGAAAGACATGCTTTGCGTCAAATGTGCCACGGAAAGCGGCGATTGCGTGTGTTGGGAGAAGAGGCGAACGCTTCTTCTGTGGCGCGGCTACAGTATAAGGACGCCAACGGCCATACCATGTTGAATACACCGGTTCTCGTCCGATCACCGAAGTTAAGCAACATCGGGCCCGGTTAGTACTTGGATGGGTGACCGCCTGGGAACACCGGGTGCTGTTGGCTCTATCTCATTTTTTTCATTTTTACGTCGCTGCACCTGCCAGTCCTCTTTTCATACTAACTTTCAGGTGTTGACAAAGATGCTTCCACAAGCATTTTAAACCACTGTATCAGACGTAAGATACGAAATTGCAGTAATGGACTCAGTTTGAGCAAGAATGCGCGAAAGAAGATTGCTAGAACGCCTCGGAAATAACAACACACTACGAATCGACAGATGAGTTTTGAAATACGTCAGGGCCTACTGTTTTGTAGCGGTGCTAAATTCCGCAAAGTAAATAAACAGAAACAAACAAACAAAAAAGAAGAAGAAGAAGAAGAAGAAAAATCTTCTGTTCTCGTCCGATCACCGAAGTGAAGCAGCAACGTTAGTACTCGGAAGGGTGAGCGCCTGGGAACTCTGGCTGTGTTCATTTTTCGCTTTTTAGTCGCTACTCCTGCCAGCCCTCTTTCCATACCACCTTTCTGTTGTGACAAAGAGACTTCCTTAAGCATTTTAAACGGCCGTAAGAAACGAAACTGCAGCAACTAACTCAGTTTGAAGGAGAATGTGCTAACCAAGTTTGCCAGGAGGTCTTTGAAAACGACAAAACAGTACGAATCGGGCGGTATGCTCCGAAATACGATAGCGCCTATCGTTCTGCAGCGGCGTACAGCTCCAAATTCGATTTGTAATCATAAATTGATTCATTTGTCCTCCCGCAGACGTTTCTCGCGCTTGTGCTGTCAAATGGACCGCGACCCGAGCGGCAGCGAGCGGCAGTCGAGCAAAGTCGGACAGAAGGGAGGCGACACGACAGGCGAGAATGCACCGCGCAAATTACGCAAATATCTGGAAGCGCGGCGCGCGTCAGGCAGGTGAGAAAGCTTCCGTCGGTCCAGCAGGACACCGCGCGCAAGCCCCGCGCCGGATGACAGGAACAAGGTGCGTCGCCAGCCAGTGTCGGAGGCCGCACGCACCAAACGAATGACAGGCGGTGCATCCAGCAGCTGTGTTGTGCGCCTCACCTTGGTTCGGCAGTCGCCTATGAGACGCCGAGGCGAGCGCGCACTCCGCGCCACCTTCGAGGTGGAAAGACATGCTTTGCGTCAAATGTGCCACGGAAAGCGGCGATTGCGTGTGTTGGGAGAAGAGGCGAACGCTTCTTCTGTGGCGCGGCTACAGTATAAGGACGCCAACGGCCATACCATGTTGAATACACCGGTTCTCGTCCGATCACCGAAGTTAAGCAACATCGGGCCCGGTTAGTACTTGGATGGGTGACCGCCTGGGAACACCGGGTGCTGTTGGCTCTATCTCATTTTTTTCATTTTTACGTCGCTGCACCTGCCAGTCCTCTTTTCATACTAACTTTCAGGTGTTGACAAAGATGCTTCCACAAGCATTTTAAACCACTGTATCAGACGTAAGATACGAAATTGCAGTAATGGACTCAGTTTGAGCAAGAATGCGCGAAAGAAGATTGCTAGAACGCCTCGGAAATAACAACACACTACGAATCGACAGATGAGTTTTGAAATACGTCAGGGCCTACTGTTTTGTAGCGGTGCTAAATTCCGCAAAGTAAATAAACAGAAACAAACAAACAAAAAAGAAGAAGAAGAAGAAGAAGAAAAATCTTCTGTTCTCGTCCGATCACCGAAGTGAAGCAGCAACGTTAGTACTCGGAAGGGTGAGCGCCTGGGAACTCTGGCTGTGTTCATTTTTCGCTTTTTAGTCGCTACTCCTGCAGCCCTCTTTCCATACCACCTTTCTGTTGTGACAAAGAGACTTCCTTAAGCATTTTAAACGGCCGTAAGAAACGAAACTGCAGCAACTAACTCAGTTTGAAGGAGAATGTGCTAACCAAGTTTGCCAGGAGGTCTTTGAAAACGACAAAACAGTACGAATCGGGCGGTATGCTCCGAAATACGATAGCGCCTATCGTTCTGCAGCGGCGTACAGCTCCAAATTCGATTTGTAATCATAAATTGATTCATTTGTCCTCCCGCAGACGTTTCTCGCGCTTGTGCTGTCAAATGGACCGCGACCCGAGCGGCAGCGAGCGGCAGTCGAGCAAAGTCGGGACAAGTCGGGACGGAAGGGAGGCGACACGACAGGCGAGAATGCACCGCGCAAATTACGCAAATATCTGGAAGCGCGGCGCGCGGTCAGGCAGGTGAGAAAGCTTCCGTCGGTCCAGCAGGACACCGCGCGCAAGCCCCGCGCCGGATGACAGGAACAAGGTGCGTCGCCAGCCAGTGTCGGAGGCCGCACGCACCAAACGAATGACAGGCGGTGCATCAGCAGCTGTGTTGTGCGCCTCACCTTGGTTCGGCAGTCGCCTATGAGACGCCGAGGCGAGCGCGCACTCCGCGCCACCTTCGAGGTGGAAAGACATGCTTTGCGTCAAATGTGCCACGGAAAGCGGCGATTGCGTGTGTTGGGAGAAGAGGCGAACGCTTCTTCTGTGGCGCGGCTACAGTATAAGGACGCCAACGGCCATACCATGTTGAATACACCGGTTCTCGTCCGATCACCGAAGTTAAGCAACATCGGGCCCGGTTAGTACTTGGATGGGTGACCGCCTGGGAACACCGGGTGCTGTTGGCTCTATCTCATTTTTTTCATTTTTACGTCGCTGCACCTGCCAGTCCTCTTTTCATACTAACTTTCAGGTGTTGACAAAGATGCTTCCACAAGCATTTTAAACCACTGTATCAGACGTAAGATACGAAATTGCAGTAATGGACTCAGTTTGAGCAAGAATGCGCGAAAGAAGATTGCTAGAACGCCTCGGAAATAACAACACACTACGAATCGACAGATGAGTTTTGAAATACGTCAGGGCCTACTGTTTTGTAGCGGTGCTAAATTCCGCAAAGTAAATAAACAGAAACAACAAACAAAAAAGAAGAAGAAGAAGAAGAAGAAAAATCTTCTGTTCTCGTCCGATCACCGAAGTGAAGCAGCAACGTTAGTACTCGGAAGGGTGAGCGCCTGGGAACTCTGGCTGTGTTCATTTTTCGCTTTTTAGTCGCTACTCCTGCCAGCCCTCTTTCCATACCACCTTTCTGTTGTGACAAAGAGACTTCCTTAAGCATTTTAAACGGCCGTAAGAAACGAAACTGCAGCAACTAACTCAGTTTGAAGGAGAATGTGCTAACCAAGTTTGCCAGGAGGTCTTTGAAAACGACAAAACAGTACGAATCGGGCGGTATGCTCCGAAATACGATAGCGCCTATCGTTCTGCAGCGGCGTACAGCTCCAAATTCGATTTGTAATCATAAATTGATTCATTTGTCCTCCCGCAGACGTTTCTCGCGCTTGTGCTGTCAAATGGACCGCGACCCGAGCGGCAGCGAGCGGCAGTCGAGCAAAGTCGGGACAAGTCGGGACGGAAGGGGAGGCGACACGACAGGCGAGAATGCACCGCGCAAATTACGCAAATATCTGGAAGCGCGGCGCGCGTCAGGCAGGTGAGAAAGCTTCCGTCGGTCCAGCAGGACACCGCGCGCAAGCCCCGCGCCGGATGACAGGAACAAGGTGCGTCGCCAGCCAGTGTCGGAGGCCGCACGCACCAAACGAATGACAGGCGGTGCATCCAGCAGCTGTGTTGTGCGCCTCACCTTGGTTCGGCAGTCGGCCTATGAGACGCCGAGGCGAGCGCGCACTCCGCGCCACCTTCGAGGTGGAAAGACATGCTTTGCGTCAAATGTGCCACGGAAAGCGGCGATTGCGTGTGTTGGGAGAAGAGGCGAACGCTTCTTCTGTGGCGCGGCTACAGTATAAGGACGCCAACGGCCATACCATGTTGAATACACCGGTTCTCGTCCGATCACCGAAGTTAAGCAACATCGGGCCGGTTAGTACTTGGATGGGTGACCGCCTGGGAACACCGGGTGCTGTTGGCTCTATCTCATTTTTTTCATTTTTACGTCGCTGCACCTGCCAGTCCTCTTTTCATACTAACTTTCAGGTGTTGACAAAGATGCTTCCACAAGCATTTTAAACCACTGTATCAGACGTAAGATACGAAATTGCAGTAATGGACTCAGTTTGAGCAAGAATGCGCGAAAGAAGATTGCTAGAACGCCTCGGAAATAACAACACACTACGAATCGACAGATGAGTTTTGAAATACGTCAGGGCCTACTGTTTTGTAGCGGTGCTAAATTCCGCAAAGTAAATAAACAGAAACAAACAAACAAAAAAGAAGAAGAAGAAGAAGAAGAAAAATCTTCTGTTCTCGTCCGATCACCGAAGTGAAGCAGCAACGTTAGTACTCGGAAGGGTGAGCGCCTGGGAACTCTGGCTGTGTTCATTTTTCGCTTTTTAGTCGCTACTCCTGCCAGCCCTCTTTCCATACCACCTTTCTGTTGTGACAAAGAGACTTCCTTAAGCATTTTAAACGGCCGTAAGAAACGAAACTGCAGCAACTAACTCAGTTTGAAGGAGAATGTGCTAACCAAGTTTGCCAGGAGGTCTTTGAAAACGACAAAACAGTACGAATCGGGCGGTATGCTCCGAAATACGATAGCGCCTATCGTTCTGCAGCGGCGTACAGCTCCAAATTCGATTTGTAATCATAAATTGATTCATTTGTCCTCCCGCAGACGTTTCTCGCGCTTGTGCTGTCAAATGGACCGCGACCCGAGCGGCAGCGAGCGGCAGTCGAGCAAAGTCGGGACAAGTCGGGACGGAAGGGGAGGCGACACGACAGGCGAGAATGCACCGCGCAAATTACGCAAATATCTGGAAGCGCGGCGCGCGTCAGGCAGGTGAGAAAGCTTCCGTCGGTCCAGCAGGACACCGCGCGCAAGCCCCGCGCCGGATGACAGGAACAAGGTGCGTCGCCAGCCAGTGTCGGAGGCCGCACGCACCAACGAATGACAGGCGGTGCATCCAGAGCAGCTGTGTTGTGCGCCTCACCTTGGTTCGGCAGTCGCCTATGAGACGCCGAGGCGAGCGCGCACTCCGCGCCACCTTCGAGGTGGAAAGACATGCTTTGCGTCAAATGTGCCACGGAAAGCGGCGATTGCGTGTGTTGGGAGAAGAGGCGAACGCTTCTTCTGTGGCGCGGCTACAGTATAAGGACGCCAACGGCCATACCATGTTGAATACACCGGTTCTCGTCCGATCACCGAAGTTAAGCAACATCGGGCCCGGTTAGTACTTGATGGGTGACCGCCTGGGAACACCGGGTGCTGTTGGCTCTATCTCATTTTTTTCATTTTTACGTCGCTGCACTGCCAGTCCTCTTTTCATACTAACTTTCAGGTGTTGACAAAGATGCTTCCACAAGCATTTTAAACCACTGTATCAGACGTAAGATACGAAATTGCAGTAATGGACTCAGTTTGAGCAAGAATGCGCGAAAGAAGATTGCTAGAACGCCTCGGAAATAACAACACACTACGAATCGACAGATGAGTTTTGAAATACGTCAGGGCCTACTGTTTTGTAGCGGTGCTAAATTCCGCAAAGTAAATAAACAGAAACAAACAAACAAAAAAGAAGAAGAAGAAGAAGAAGAAAAATCTTCTGTTCTCGTCCGATCACCGAAGTGAAGCAGCAACGTTAGTACTCGGAAGGGTGAGCGCCTGGGAACTCTGGCTGTGTTCATTTTCGCTTTTTAGTCGCTACTCCTGCCAGCCCTCTTTCCATACCACCTTTCTGTTGTGACAAAGAGACTTCCTTAAGCATTTTAAACGGCCGTAAGAAACGAAACTGCAGCAACTAACTCAGTTTGAAGGAGAATGTGCTAACCAAGTTTGCCAGGAGGTCTTTGAAAACGACAAAACAGTACGAATCGGGCGGTATGCTCCGAAATACGATAGCGCCTATCGTTCTGCAGCGGCGTACAGCTCCAAATTCGATTTGTAATCATAAATTGATTCATTTGTCCTCCCGCAGACGTTTCTCGCGCTTGTGCTGTCAAATGGACCGCGACCCGAGCGGCAGCGAGCGGCAGTCGAGCAAAGTCGGGACAAGTCGGGACGGAAGGGGAGGCGACACGACAGGCGAGAATGCACCGCGCAAATTACGCAAATATCTGGAAGCGCGGCGCGCGTCAGGCAGGTGAGAAAGCTTCCGTCGGTCCAGCAGGACACCGCGCGCAAGCCCCGCGCCGGATGACAGGAACAAGGTGCGTCGCCAGCCAGTGTCGGAGGCCGCACGCACCAAACGAATGACAGGCGGTGCATCCAGCAGCTGTGTTGTGCGCCTCACCTTGGTTCGGCAGTCGCCTATGAGACGCCGAGGCGAGCGCGCACTCCGCGCCACCTTCGAGGTGGAAAGACATGCTTTGCGTCAAATGTGCCACGGAAAGCGGCGATTGCGTGTGTTGGGAGAAGAGGCGAACGCTTCTTCTGTGGCGCGGCTACAGTATAAGGACGCCAACGGCCATACCATGTTGAATACACCGGTTCTCGTCCGATCACCGAAGTTAAGCAACATCGGGCCCGGTTAGTACTTGGATGGGTGACCGCCTGGGAACACCGGGTGCTGTTGGCTCTATCTCATTTTTTTTCATTTTTACGTCGCTGCACCTGCCAGTCCTCTTTTCATACTAACTTTCAGGTGTTGACAAAGATGCTTCCACAAGCATTTTAAACCACTGTATCAGACGTAAGATACGAAATTGCAGTAATGGACTCAGTTTGAGCAAGAATGCGCGAAAGAAGATTGCTAGAACGCCTCGGAAATAACAACACACTACGAATCGACAGATGAGTTTTGAAATACGTCAGGGCCTACTGTTTGTAGCGGTGCTAAATTCCGCAAAGTAAATAAACAGAAACAAACAAACAAAAAGAAGAAGAAGAAGAAGAAGAAAAATCTTCTGTTCTCGTCCGATCACCGAAGTGAAGCAGCAACGTTAGTACTCGGAAGGGTGAGCGCCTGGGAACTCTGGCTGTGTTCATTTTTCGCTTTTTAGTCGCTACTCCTGCCAGCCCTCTTTCCATACCACCTTTCTGTTGTGACAAAGAGACTTCCTTAAGCATTTTAAACGGCCGTAAGAAACGAAACTGCAGCAACTAACTCAGTTTGAAGGAGAATGTGCTAACCAAGTTTGCCAGGAGGTCTTTGAAAACGACAAAACAGTACGAATCGGGCGGTATGCTCCGAAATACGATAGCGCCTATCGTTCTGCAGCGGCGTACAGCTCCAAATTCGATTTGTAATCATAAATTGATTCATTTGTCCCTCCCGCAGACGTTTCTCGCGCTTGTGCTGTCAAATGGACCGCGACCCGAGCGGCAGCGAGCGGCAGTCGAGCAAAGTCGGGACAAGTCGGGACGGAAGGGGAGGCGACACGACAGGCGAGAATGCACCGCGCAAATTACGCAAATATCTGGAAGCGCGGCGCGCGTCAGGCAGGTGAGAAAGCTTCCGTCGGTCCAGCAGGACACCGCGCGCAAGCCCCGCGCCGGATGACAGGAACAAGGTGCGTCGCCAGCCAGTGTCGGAGGCCGCACGCACCAAACGAATGACAGGCGGTGCATCCAGCAGCTGTGTTGTGCGCCTCACCTTGGTTCGGCAGTCGCCTATGAGACGCCGAGGCGAGCGCGCACTCCGCGCACCTTCGAGGTGGAAAGACATGCTTTGCGTCAAATGTGCCACGGAAAGCGGCGATTGCGTGTGTTGGGAGAAGAGGCGAACGCTTCTTCTGTGGCGCGGCTACAGTATAAGGACGCCAACGGCCATACCATGTTGAATACACCGGTTCTCGTCCGATCACCGAAGTTAAGCAACATCGGGCCCGGTTAGTACTTGGATGGGTGACCGCCTGGGAACACCGGGTGCTGTTGGCTCTATCTCATTTTTTTCATTTTTACGTCGCTGCACCTGCCAGTCCTCTTTTCATACTAACTTTCAGGTGTTGACAAAGATGCTTCCACAAGCATTTTAAACCACTGTATCAGACGTAAGATACGAAATTGCAGTAATGGACTCAGTTTGAGCAAGAATGCGCGAAAGAAGATTGCTAGAACGCCTCGGAAATAACAACACACTACGAATCGACAGATGAGTTTTGAAATACGTCAGGGCCTACTGTTTTGTAGCGGTGCTAAATTCCGCAAAGTAAATAAACAGAAACAAACAAACAAAAAAGAAGAAGAAGAAGAAGAAGAAGAAAAATCTTCTGTTCTCGTCCGATCACCGAAGTGAAGCAGCAACGTTAGTACTCGGAAGGGTGAGCGCCTGGGAACTCTGGCTGTGTTCATTTTTCGCTTTTTAGTCGCTACTCCTGCCAGCCCTCTTTCCATACCACCTTTCTGTTGTGACAAAGAGACTTCCTTAAGCATTTTAAACGGCCGTAAGAAACGAAACTGCAGCAACTAACTCAGTTTGAAGGAGAATGTGCTAACCAAGTTTGCCAGGAGGTCTTTGAAAACGACAAAACAGTACGAATCGGGCGGTATGCTCCGAAATACGATAGCGCCTATCGTTCTGCAGCGGCGTACAGCTCCAAATTCGATTTGTAATCATAAATTGATTCATTTGTCCTCCGCAGACGTTTCTCGCGCTTGTGCTGTCAAATGGACCGCGACCCGAGCGGCAGCGAGCGGCAGTCGAGCAAAGTCGGGACAAGTCGGGACGGAAGGGGAGGCGACACGACAGGCGAGAATGCACCGCGCAAATTACGCAACGCAAATATCTGGAAGCGCGGCGCGCGTCAGGCAGGTGAGAAAGCTTCCGTCGGTCCAGCAGGACACCGCGCGCAAGCCCCGCGCCGGATGACAGGAACAAGGTGCGTCGCCAGCCAGTGTCGGAGGCCGCACGCACCAACGAATGACAGGCGGTGCATCCAGCAGCTGTGTTGTGCGCCTCACCTTGGTTCGGCAGTCGCCTATGAGACGCCGAGGCGAGCGCGCACTCCGCGCCACCTTCGAGGTGGAAAGACATGCTTTGCGTCAAATGTGCCACGGAAAGCGGCGATTGCGTGTGTTGGGAGAAGAGGCGAACGCTTCTTCTGTGGCGCGGCTACAGTATAAGGACGCCAACGGCCATACCATGTTGAATACACCGGTTCTCGTCCGATCACCGAAGTTAAGCAACATCGGGCCCGGTTAGTACTTGGATGGGTGACCGCCTGGGAACACCGGGTGCTGTTGGCTCTATCTCATTTTTTTCATTTTTACGTCGCTGCACCTGCCAGTCCTCTTTTCATACTAACTTTCAGGTGTTGACAAAGATGCTTCCACAAGCATTTTAAACCACTGTATCAGACGTAAGATACGAAATTGCAGTAATGGACTCAGTTTGAGCAAGAATGCGCGAAAGAAGATTGCTAGAACGCCTCGGAAATAACAACACACTACGAATCGACAGATGAGTTTTGAAATACGTCAGGGCCTACTGTTTTGTAGCGGTGCTAAATTCCGCAAAGTAAATAAACAGAAACAAACAAACAAAAAGAAGAAGAAGAAGAAGAAGAAAAATCTTCTGTTCTCGTCCGATCACCGAAGTGAAGCAGCAACGTTAGTACTCGGAAGGGTGAGCGCCTGGGAACTCTGGCTGTGTTCATTTTTCGCTTTTTAGTCGCTACTCCTGCCAGCCCTCTTTCCATACCACCTTTCTGTTGTGACAAAGAGACTTCCTTAAGCATTTTAAACGGCCGTAAGAAACGAAACTGCAGCAACTAACTCAGTTTGAAGGAGAATGTGCTAACCAAGTTTGCCAGGAGGTCTTTGAAAACGACAAAACAGTACGAATCGGGCGGTATGCTCCGAAATACGATAGCGCCTATCGTTCTGCAGCGGCGTACAGCTCCAAATTCGATTTGTAATCATAAATTGATTCATTTGTCCTCCCGCAGACGTTTCTCGCGCTTGTGCTGTCAAATGGACCGCGACCCGAGCGGCAGCGAGCGGCAGTCGAGCAAAGTCGGGACAAGTCGGGACGGAAGGGGAGGCGACACGACAGGCGAGAATGCACCGCGCAAATTACGCAAATATCTGGAAGCGCGGCGCGCGTCAGGCAGGTGAGAAAGCTTCCGTCGGTCCAGCAGGACACCGCGCGCAAGCCCCCGCGCCGGATGACAGGAACAAGGTGCGTCGCCAGCCAGTGTCGGAGGCCGCACGCACCAAACGAATGACAGGCGGTGCATCCAGCAGCTGTGTTGTGCGCCTCACCTTGGTTCGGCAGTCGCCTATGAGACGCCGAGGCGAGCGCGCACTCCGCGCCACCTTCGAGGTGGAAAGACATGCTTTGCGTCAAATGTGCCACGGAAAGCGGCGATTGCGTGTGTTGGGAGAAGAGGCGAACGCTTCTTCTGTGGCGCGGCTACAGTATAAGGACGCCAACGGCCATACCATGTTGAATACACCGGTTCTCGTCCGATCACCGAAGTTAAGCAACATCGGGCCCGGTTAGTACTTGATGGGTGACCGCCTGGGAACACCGGGTGCTGTTGGCTCTATCTCATTTTTTTCATTTTTTACGTCGCTGCACCTGCCAGTCCTCTTTTCATACTAACTTTCAGGTGTTGACAAAGATGCTTCCACAAGCATTTTAAACCACTGTATCAGACGTAAGATACGAAATTGCAGTAATGGACTCAGTTTGAGCAAGAATGCGCGAAAGAAGATTGCTAGAACGCCTCGGAAATAACAACACACTACGAATCGACAGATGAGTTTTGAAATACGTCAGGGCCTACTGTTTTGTAGCGGTGCTAAATTCCGCAAAGTAAATAAACAGAAACAAACAAACAAAAAAGAAGAAGAAGAAGAAGAAGAAAAATCTTCTGTTCTCGTCCGATCACCGAAGTGAAGCAGCAACGTTAGTACTCGGAAGGGTGAGCGCCTGGGAACTCTGGCTGTGTTCATTTTTCGCTTTTTAGTCGCTACTCCTGCCAGCCCTCTTTCCATACCACCTTTCTGTTGTGACAAAGAGACTTCCTTAAGCATTTTAAACGGCCGTAAGAAACGAAACTGCAGCAACTAACTCAGTTTGAAGGAGAATGTGCTAACCAAGTTTGCCAGGAGGTCTTTGAAAACGACAAAACAGTACGAATCGGGCGGTATGCTCCGAAATACGATAGCGCCTATCGTTCTGCAGCGGCGTACAGCTCCAAATTCGATTTGTAATCATAAATTGATTCATTTGTCCTCCCGCCAGACGTTTCTCGCGCTTGTGCTGTCAAATGGACCGCGACCCGAGCGGCAGCGAGCGGCAGTCGAGCAAAGTCGGGACAAGTCGGGACGGAAGGGGAGGCGACACGACAGGCGAGAATGCACCGCGCAAATTACGCAAATATCTGGAAGCGCGGCGCGCGTCAGGCAGGTGAGAAAGCTTCCGTCGGTCCAGCAGGACACCGCGCGCAAGCCCCGCGCCGGATGACAGGAACAAGGTGCGTCGCCAGCCAGTGTCGGAGGCCGCACGCACCAACGAATGACAGGCGGTGCATCCAGCAGCTGTGTTGTGCGCCTCACCTTGGTTCGGCAGTCGCCTATGAGACGCCGAGGCGAGCGCGCACTCCGCGCCACCTTCGAGGTGGAAAGACATGCTTTGCGTCAAATGTGCCACGGAAAGCGGCGATTGCGTGTGTTGGGAGAAGAGGCGAACGCTTCTTCTGTGGCGCGGCTACAGTATAAGGACGCCAACGCCATACCATGTTGAATACACCGGTTCTCGTCCGATCACCGAAGTTAAGCAACATCGGGCCCG